>NW_022280051.1:69112-84788 GCF_004355925.1 Anarrhichthys ocellatus | reverse complement strand
AAAGCTGGCACGCCTGCTCTCGTACAGAGCACCACACAGGGAGGAACTGAGTGGTGTTTAGTTGTGACTTCCTGTATTTAAGTTTCATAACATTGACTATCAACTCTTGGACATTATGCTTCAGGTATTGTGTGGCTGTATTTAAGCACAAACTTCTTTTCATTCCTGATACTGTGGAGATTAGTTGGCCAAATATTATTTCACAAGTTATAAATTAACTTGAGAGGTGTTGAAGCGACGACGGCTCGGATTGGCTGCAATTGCATAATTTAAGAAATTGTTCAGGACATAAAAGCATTTTCCCGCGGGCTGCCCTCCCTGCTCTGTACAAGGTCTCTTTTGTAAATCATCACGTGCTCCATGAAGATCACTGAGCTGTTATTACTGTTGGTCCAAGGTCCCTAGGAAACATACTTTGACATGTACGAAGATAAAGAACACGTTTCTTACTGTATATTATGTTTAACTATTAGGGTTTAAATGTGCATCACAATACTTTTATCAGCAGTTTCTAGTGTTGTCATCATGGTTCCATATTTCAACTTTATGGTACGGCTGACACTGTGCATGAGTGACATTTGTTTTGTGCCATTCAATTGTTTTTATTAGTAATTCAAAGACATTCTTTGCACTGTGTTGAAATGAGGAGTAAGTGATTTGATGAGTTGAAAGTGTTTGATAATTAATGCATGTCTTGTAAAAAAATAAATGGATTTATGTACATTGAACTGTGGGTATTTGTCTCAAATAGTCATGCAAATACACATTCAAGTATTTCCATACTCGGAAGGATCGAGTTAGGTACCGGCTATATAAAGCAAAGTGTTGTGGGGTTAGCATGCTAGCTGCTAATGCAAATTAACTTCAGCCTGCTGCACTCGTCCTGCAACATCTAGTACTATGTAAAGTACTATGCAGTAGTGAAGGTAACTAAGTACATTTGCTCAGGTACTTTTTCATAGTTACAATCTTGAGGTATTTGTTCTTTACTTGATAGTTCCACTAAATTTCATTTAAATATAATACTTTTTACTACACTACATTTATTTGACAGGTAAAGTTACTGACCTCAAAGAAGTGAAATGACCCAATCTTTTTAAAAAAGAGCAAATAGAGTAAAAAGTAAAATAAAAAAGTATTACAAACTTTATATAAAGGAGTAAAAACCAGTTCCAAACTAGTACAATGCTACCTAAAGTACACATTGACACATCAGTATATACTATATAAAATACTTTTACTTTTGGTACTTAAAGTATATTTTTCTGATAATACTATCATTTTACTTAAGTAAGAATTTTATTGCAGGACTTATACATTTTCTTATTAAGTATTTTTGTATTTTTGTAAAGGCACTTTTACTTGTGGAGGATCTTAATACTTCCTGTATTCAGTGTTTTAGGGTTAGGAAATGTAGTTAAGCCCACATTCATTTCACAGCTTCACTATTGATGAGTACCGTTTCTGTATAATTAGTACAATGACAGTCTGTGTATCTCAAGATGTTTTCCAAGTATTCCCTCCCAAACTCTCTCTCTCTCTGCCCCAACTTCCTGCCTCACTCCCACTCCCCAGTCTGTAAAGGTCAGCTGAGCTCTGCTGTTATTCTTGCTGTGTGTGAGAAAGGATGAAAAGTGAGTTAAAAAGGGCTGTTTTGAGTCGCCGTTGACCACACACACACACACACACACACACACACACACACACACACACACACACACACACACACACACACACGGGGCTCTATGGCACTGTGGTGTGTTTGAGTCGTCTGCTCACATCTCGCAGAGTAAATCTGCTGAGCTCATTGCTGCAGAGAGTGGGCGGCTTGCATAACAGCAATACACAACGAGAACACAAAGGCGGGTATACGCCACACAAAAGCGTGTAATTCATAGTACTTTCATATTTTATTTGTGTATATTTTAGCTCTCATTTGAACTATTATATTTTTTAGATTCTAATTGTGCTTTTACTTGTTTTTTGAAACCGATGGCTTACATACGAATCAGGGACTCCACTTGTAGAAACACTGCTCTGTAGCGCTACTAGTGGTCAAATACTCCACCGAGTGCCTTTAAACCTCAAACAAGCATCAAATGTTTTGAGGACGTTTCCCGACCAGCAGACCAGGAAACATCAAGTCGTACCACAACATGTTCCATACATTGAACCTTTTATTAGCTAGGCTCATATTTAAAGTAGAAACCACACCACAAGTTCTTTTTCCTCTTTACAAAACGTATGTACACTCCAGTGCTGACAGTTACAAATCACAGACATAAAACAGAAAAAAAACAAAAATTCTTGAGATAAATAAACTGTGAAAACAAACGGCGGCCCATGAAAACTTGTTTTCAACCATAATTTTGTCACAATTGTACAAAAAAAATAGACGTTCCTGTCATTTTTTTTCTGTAACATCTGAAACCCAAAAAGCATACAAAGAGCTGCAGAGCGCTCTACAACTGGCATCGAGTGCTTATTATTAATATCACCTCGCTCTCCTCAAAGCCACAAGGGGAAGAGTTGTCTCTGAAATGAAGTCCTCGGAGTCAAACTGACTAAGAGAGCTGAAGTTTTAAGTTTCATTTTTCCAAGATTCTCCACGCTGGCGGTGAAACTAATCATCAGAACACAAGCCTGCTTTCAGGACACGGTCTCGCCGAGTCATCCCGAGTTAGGCCGCAGATATTTGGAGACTTTTCAGCAGCTTTAGAGACCAATTTAAGGCTTTGCTCTCATTTTCCAGGGAAAACTTAAATCTGGGACTCCTAAAAAAAACAAAAAACTTCCATTAAAGGACAAAACTCCTTCTCGCTCCGGCTCTGGACCATTTTAGTAGTTCACAGTTAAGGACAGGCACTGGGGAAATGTTGTGGGCTACATTAGCATGTGGGCTATACTCAGATAGTGATGGTAAAATCATGACATCAATGACAAAAAATAATAAATAAAAAAGTTTTCAACATCAAAATGAGACGGATCTGAAAATCTAAGATCAGACGTTACCACTCTGAAAAACATATTCATAGTTGTCGCTAACACAGAATTTCAATAATTTATTGTACTTTTTAAAAACAACAAGAGGTCACTCCAGTCCCTGGTTGATAACTAAAACATTACAACAGACAGGACGCTCCACACTGCTTCAGATAAATACATTAATACTTAAAATAGTGCTTTGGGAAAGAATTCTCGACAGCGTAGCTTCTGTGTCCATAAAGAATAAAAGCATTCGTATCAGAGATGTCTGAGGCCGGAATGATTAACTTAATAGTGTCGGAAGAACCGGAAATTGCCCCGTTGATCCTCCGACATAATTAGTATCTTCAATAATATCAACAGTAGTGGATATACATCCATTTCAGTTATTCTTATCCCTGAACAGTAACCTTAAAAAGGTAACTAAAGATTCAGGATTGTGTTTTAGGAGACCAGTATATTCGTGGATGTGTGTCCTGACTGGATTTCTTTTCCTGAGACTCTGAAGGCCGGTCTGTTTCACAGCCTTGGCTGGGTCAAATGTGTCCTTGGCTGAACAGCAAGTGCCGTTTCCAAAATTAGGAGAGAGCCTGGTGCACATCCAACAGACACTAAACTACACTAAGAGCTACGGCTGTGGTGTTCAGGGCTACCGGGACAAGACAATCGCAATACTTTTAGGGAGTAGCTTGACATTTATTGGAAATGTGCTTATTTGTTTTCTTTTAGATTGTTACGACTCTGATGTCTGTGTGGTAACTATGAAACTACCGGCTGCTAGTTCCAGCTTTAAATACACCACACAAACATCATAGGGACTGATTACAAAAATCCCATGATTGAATAGGACACGACCGGCCTGTTATCAATGGCTTTGAAATTAGAATAAAAATACTGATTTAGGGAAATGCATTTGCATTTATATTCAGCAGATTATTGCTCAAAGTACAATATCAGAGGAACATACTGCGCTATATTGTAATGTTGAAGGTGTATCCGTACAATCTAGTAGAGGAACTGTCGTAACATTACACCAATACAATAGTGTGTATATCATTATTCCACAAACAGTCTTGGGCACAAAGTATAAACTAGAAAAAAACCATGAAAATGGAAGCATTAGCTGCAAGTTTCACAAAAATGTCGTCGTCACGACCTTTTGTAGATAAATATCTGACACAATAATTACTTCTTTTTCCTTCCTACCTCTGATGACTCACTTAAAAAACAGAAGCAGACAGCACTTTGGCAGAATGGGGAGCTCAAACCGTAAGCTTGAATATTATCTGCTTCAAAGTCAAACTGGTGCCGCCACACATGACTGAAATATCAAAACTACTAATAAATGCAATCATTTCTCAATATCTGTGACCCACAAAGCATTCAGTATAATATAAATCAGTCCAGTCAAGAGGTCTGAGGTGAATAAAGTCCAACTGTGTTCATCACGGTACACACCGTCTTCCTCGTCATTTCCTTTTTACAACATCACAACCAAAATAAAACCTTCTACATGTACAGTCGTTTAAAAACAGCATCGTTATGTACAAAAAACGTCTATAAAATCTGATTCTGCTGCTCGTCGTGGCTTCGTGGCGGGAGGAGGTCCGAAGGGGAGGGTTGAGGGGGAAGAGGAGGCGGAAGAGAAGGAGGAGGGGGAGGCGGTGAGGAGGAAGGAGGAGGAGGAGGGGGGTAAGGGAACGACGGAGGCTGGTACTGCGGTTGCAGCGGGTAAGGGCTGGGGGGCTGGGAGAGGTAAGACTGAGGGGGGAGGAAGTGGTGAGGGGACAAGTGGGGATGCTGAGGGGGGAAGAAGGCGTTGGCGTGCGGGGCGAACTGGTGGTGCTGGGAGAGGTGGGGGGGGAGAGACTGGGAGCCGGCGAGGGGGGTGTTGGGAGGCTGGTAGTACGGCTGAGACGGCGTGCCGATGTTCGGTTGGTGTGGCGGATGCAGGTGCAGCTGGCTCATGTGAACCGCTTTCTGACTGTGGTACGAGTTCAGAGGCTGGGGCTGAGCGGGATGACTGGACAGCGGATTCGGGGGGAGGATCGGCGGCCTATGAAGGAGATGGGAGTGTGGCAGGAGAGGGGAGAAAGAGGGCGGGAGCATGTGAGGGAGGTGGGGAGGCGGGAGATGCTGGGGCGCGTATTGCTGCATGTAAAGTCCTTGCCTCGCGGGGTCCTGCGCCGGACGCATCTGCGGCTCCGCGGGCGTCCTGGCGTTGGCGCCGTGACCCCACCTCTCGTGGAGCGCTTGCGTCCACAAGTCTGTTGCCGCACGAGCTGCCGCATGCGTCCGAGTGTCGGCTTGCGAACTCACGCAGGTGCGCGTTTGCGTGTCCGCGGCGGGTGACCCGCGTGGCGCCCGAACGTCCGACGGCGTCTGTGCGTCCGACGGGACGTCCGGGTTCAGGCGGGGTGAGGCTTTCGGACGGTCCGACGGAGAGGAGGGAGGTTGCCGAGAAGTCGAACACACGCTGGAGGGAGCGGGCGTGGAGAAACGCGAGTCCGCTGCGGGCTTGGGACGAGTCAGGGGAGATGGAGCCGAGGTGGACATGGAGGAAGATGGAGAAGAGGTAGAGCATGGAGGAGCTAAAGGGGAGCGCAAAGGAGCGACGGCTGAAGAAGAGGAAGACTTGGAGATGGGCAACTTAGGAGCTGAAGAGGAGGACATCATTCTACCGTCCAAATGGTGGTGGTGGTGATGATGATGAAGGTGCTTTGACGATGCGGCTTTGGGTTTTGTGTTCTGATGAGGAGGATGAGACGCAGGAGGGAGTGATGAAGGCGATTTGTTCTTGCAGAGCGGAGGCACCAGAAGTTCTGCTTTCACCTTTGCAGGAGGTGAATCCTGCCGTTTGGGTTTTCCTACTTTCACCCTCTCCTTGTCCACCTCTTTGTCTCGAGCGCTGCTCGCGTTCGAGTCCACTGAGAGAGCCGGCGGAGACAAGACAGGCGGGCGATGATGATCCCGTTCCTCCTTTTTGACCGCCGGCAACGTCCCGTTTTCTGCCACACCAACCTCCTTCTTAATCCTCTCCATCACTCTTTTCTCGCTCTTCTTTTTTCTCCTCTCCTCCTCTTTTTCCTCCGCCGTTTTCCTCTCCTTCTCCTTCAACTCCTCCTCCTCCTCCTCCTCCTTCTTCACCTCCTCTACCTCCTCCTCCTCCTCCTCCTCTCTATCGTAGTATTGTCTTAAGCGGACGTGCCATGCCAGGCTGCAGACGGATGACACGGTCTTGAACTGGTGGACCACGTTGCGAGGGATGAAATAGATGTCGTCGTGGCACAGGCGGATGCGGGCGTAGTGGATGCCCTCGCGACGCATCTGGTTCAGTTTGGCATCATCGACCCACTGCACACACTGTAAAGAGGGGGGGGGGGGGGGGGTACGCTCCAAAATTAAGCCTAAAGAATAATATATTTAATTACTCTGTACAACCTTTTAGTACAGTAAATACATATTTATGGACCAGAAATCCTTAAATTGAATTAAATTAAACTCATCCTGTCTGCAGTTCAACTTTGCTCCACCATGTGGCAGCATCCACAGATGAATTTAACTTTACACCTAAAGTCAGTGTTACACAGAAAGTGATTAATTAAAGACTGAGGAAGACCCCGTCTGATTTGGGACATAATAAAGAGTACGTTACTGTCTTCTCTACCGTATAAGCAGCTCAATGCCTTCTGTGTGTGTGCAATGTACGCACCTGAGACAGCGGAGGCTCGTATAGATCCAGCTGCAGCCTCTCAACCACATGAGGGAAATCACCAGCGTGGAAACACACGACGTCTTTGGTTACACGAGGAGGCTCCGAGCTGAGAACGAGGGAGGGCCAGAGTAAGAAGGATTACACATCTCTTACTACCTGTACAGTGTGATCACACGTAGCGCCACCTCCTACCTTTGTCCGGCCTGTACGGCCTTCAGCACCCCCACTGCCGCTGTGGTCTGTCGTTCGAAGCCCTGACCGATGTGGTCTGCATGGGCCCGGGTCCGGTCCTCAAACAGCATCTCTCGGGGCTCGCTGGCCCTCGGCAGCGACTGCAGCAGGTTCTTCACCTCGTTGGTGGAGCTGCGGCAGGACAGATAATAAACACTGTAGAACTGTGTGGAGACTCTTGTTGTGGTTCTCTTCAGAGAGATTCCCCGTCTCTAGTTCCCTGCTGTCTAAATAAAGACTAAATAGGACTACAAGGTGAGAGGGCAGCTTTGTTTATTTCTTTTGTTTCCCGTCTGCTGGGGCAAAATAAAAGCACCAGACTTCATTTATCATTAAATTAATCCAATATCAAAGTAGATGCTGATGAATTGTAATTTTACTACATAACAGCAACAATTATTGGGCGCTTTGCAGCAAACCAGGGCTAAAACTATTAGTGGCAATTTTGATAATCAAATAATAATAAAAATAAATTTTTGTTTGATACTTTTGAAGTAATATATTAAGCCCAAATGCCATGTGTTGGTTCTTATTTCCTAAATGTCAGAATTTGCTTATTTTTTTAAATTTATCTTATTGTAAATTAAATACCTTTGGACATAAACTGAGGGTAAACGTGAGTATAGGAAAATACACCAGGTGTTTTCTTTTACTATTTTCTCACATTTTATGAAAACAATCAATAAATAATGATTATAATTGTTAATTGCAGTCATAGTTTTAGTGGACATCATTAAACATCTGAAACTCAACGAATGTGGACGTCCTAACTAGATGTTCCACAGCACATTAAAAACATAATCAACGTCTTATTTAAATTCTTCAAAACACAAAACACTTAACAGGGACAAGAGGACGAAAAACTGGAAATCAGTGATATCCTCTATAAAATAAGCATTTTAAAATATGAAACGTACAGTGCTGGAACACGACGATGGTTTTGCTTCATGCAGACAGACCGAGAAGCATGAAAAAAAAAAAATGAGCGCCGTTGCCAAACAATAGAAGTACTGCAGTCAGCTCACTACTGGATCAGTGACTCACACTGGAGCTGCAGTCAGATTCAAACAAGAGTGGTAACACACACACACACACACACACACACACACACACACACACACACACACACACACACACACACACAGAGTCTGTGAGAGATTCCTTCGAGAGTGTAACACAGACAGAACAGCAGTGAGACTACCCGTGTCGAACACTTAATTGTGCATTCATTCATTCATTCAGAGATCAGAGCAGAGAGGCAGGAGTTGGTGGAAAAGGAAGAAAGAAGCAGAGGAAAATAGAGAGTAGAGGGGGGGGGTGGGATGAAAACACACTCTCTCACACACACACAGTTCAGTGTGTGTGAGCTGACTACAGGCTGACAGTAATGAATGTAAAACCAGGAAAGCCGGTAAGTGAAACACTGAAAAGTAGAGGCGGTAAAGGGAGGAGTGCTGAACGTGCACATCTAGAGCGATATTTAAATTCTACCGTCTCCCTCCTCTCTCTCTCCGTCTCTGCACCAAGTCGTCCAGGTGGATTCCTGTACGTTTATGGGCAAATAAAGTGGTGGAGAGAGAGAGAGAAGAGAAGATGATGGAGGGATAAAGAAGGGGGGGGAGAGGTGGGGAGTGGAGGGATAAGACGGTAAAGGGAGTGTAAAGAGGGAGGAAGGAGAGACGGAGGGGAAAACGTCCTCTGACAACAAACGCTGTTACAAGTCCAGATTTAAATGTCTTGTTTTGCTCAACCACAATAATCTAAAGATATTTAATTTACTATGATACAAAATAGAGAAAAGTAGCGAATCCTCTCGACGAAAAGGTGTTTTCTTAAAAAATGTGGCTCAACCACCTGATTAACAGACAGAGCTGTGGCTGTGGTTTGACGTCTTACTGATCGCCGCCCGGCTCTCCATGGACTCCGCTCGTCGGTCGTCTGTCATGCAGCTTGTATCCGGACAGGAGCAGCGCGCTCTGCGTCAGTCTGTCCCGTTTGAGACGGACGCTTTCCAAGGTTGCTGCTGTTGCTCTGCAATTATTGTAAAAATCTCTGGCAGCGTGGCGCTCCTTCACTACGAGCTGAAGTACTTTGGTTTGGTTTTTTTTCATCGTCTGACCACCATAATCAGAGTCTCACAACAGCTCGACCTTCTCACTGAAACCACACACACGAGCCAAAATAACAAATGACATCACGTCCTCTTCCGATACTTCGTCACAGTATTTCTTTCAGACAAACTGATTTTCTTTCCTTGTCAAATTCTGTACGCACGCACGCACCGAGTCTGTGCTTCTTTTTCTTTAGTTCCTGAAAATAACGGCATCGTAACTCTACAATAAATCAACTTAAAGCAGGAAACAGAAGACGGACCGTAAGAAAAACAGAGAAAGAAAGAGAAGAGTGCATCTTGGTTTGTAGATCACTTTGTTTACATCATGGTGATGTATAATAAAGTGATGGGATGAGACGAGAAGAGAATAGTTTAACCGCCTCTCTCTATCCATCTGTGTCTCTATAAAAACAGATTCCTTCAGCCCCAGCTGTTACACAAGTGCTTCTGACAGCATACACACACACACACACACACACACACACACACACACTTCTTTAAAGCCATCCCCGTCTAACACTGTGCACCCACCGATGCTTTACGTGTTTATGTCTTGACAGGCTAGATTCAGGTGCCGACTACTGATAGAGTGACTGTACTTTCTTTATCGCTTCCACTTTTATTCACACAGGAACGTTTGAATGAATGAAGCTCTCTTGGATTAATTTATAGAAAACACGGTTATTAAGGTGACGCCTTCTTTTTTTTTGTCAAAACAAATGTCCAAAGATATTATAGAAAAGTAGCAAATCCTCACAATTCAGAAGCTGGAACCAGTGAATGTTGGGCATTCTTGCACTAAAATCAGAAATAGATTTTTTAAAAATCCCAAAATATTACTATTGATGCGACTACCAATCAGCAGAGACGGGAGAGAAATAACTGCTGAATGTGTGCGGTGTGTGTTATCCCGCACTTGGCTGGCAGCCACGTGAAGTAGCATCTGATGTCGACTCTATTAACACAACGATGATCTCATCTGAGCGGTGAGCCACATACCGCTCACATCACACACATCACACACACACACTCTCTCTCTCTCTAATGGCCTCGCTCACAGAAACCCCGTGCTTGTGAGACGGAGCTTATGTGTGAGCAACAATGACTCTGTGGCAGACACAAACAGAGAGGGTGTAATTGCCTCGGCCGGCGCTGCTCCGCTACAACAAAGCTTCACGCTTCCACCACGGCTGTTGCTTCAAATGTGCGAGCGTGCTTTGTTACCGTTTTTTCCCCCGTAATCAGTCCTCGTGGGCTGTGCGGAGAGTAGAGAGGCAGGCTGGCTCAATAAGGTACACACACACACACACACACACACACACACAGACAGACACACAAACACCAGAGACTTGTAGCCTGTGCAAACATTCATAGAGAGCAAAAATCCCGGCTAATTCTGCCTCATTGCAGTTTAAGGAGGATCAAAAATATTGTCTGGCTTGGTTTTGTGTGTGTTTTATCGGTGTGTTCGGTAAAGCGTGGTGTGCTCACCGTTTCCTTTTAAAAGGGGACTTTGGTATATCGGCTACAGGTATCATCTGTTCTCCCGGTCTGACCCACATTATCGGACCGTCGTCACTCTCCGTGGGATTCATCCGCCTCAGACTGGAGAAGGTTCCCCACGGGAGCGTCCGCTGCAGCCAGACAGAAGAAGAGAGAGGAGGGGGAGGGGGGGCAAACAATCAAAGCAAGTTAGCACATCTCAAGTACACACACACACATACACACACTTGACAAGAGAGCCAACTTCCTGAACGGAAAGCTGGAAGCTGCATCAAGTCGCTGACACACCTGACAACTCAACAGCCGTCACTTAGACTATTAGGCGGGTCGTTGACGTTTGTGTCGAGCAGCATTTTTTCCATCTGTTCTGTTTCCAAACAGTCACGTAGGTGTAAACGCATTTAAACGTTCGGTCGCATCAAGTTCATACCTCAGTCACTCGCCCATCCCGCAGCACTCTGTTGCTATGTAGAATTACCGCTGTTCATCCCGTCCCGACTCACCTTCAGGAAGGGCGACTCCTCCAGCATGCCAAGGAATTCTGGGAAATAATCGCCGACCTCCTCGTCCACGGCTCCCACCAGGCTGATCTGTCTCATTGCCCCGGCTCTGTATGTTCCATTACTGAAGGTCTTCTTCACCTGCAGCAGGAGAAACACAGCATTAGACGAGGACATCGGGACGTTAATTTAACACCACAGCAGCAATGTGAGATTGGTTACACTGCAATCAATTATCAATCAGCGGTACAGGTTGCAGTGTAAAGTATAAATGTTTACACATTTCAAATGCATTTAGTATTGTTTGACTGCAATAAAATCCAGAGGAATAATAATAAAAAAAACAACCAGACACTGACATGGAAGCTGTTAATCTTACTGGGTGTCAAAACAGAAATAGTGTGTGTGTGTGCGTGTGTGCATGTGTGTGTGCGTGTGCGCGTGTGTGTGCGTGTGTGTGTGGGCGGCTTCACTTGATGTTTCTGCTCCACTGGCATGACTCAACAGACTGTTTGCTGCTCTTTGCTTGGCTGACAGAGCATAGTGTGTCTGTATGTGTGTGTGTGTCTCCCATACCCTTGGCCCTCAACAGCGTCTTTGTGTGTCTGTGTGTGCATGCTGTACTCTTGGCTGATCAGTGTGTGTGTGTGTGTGTGTGTGTGTGTGTGTATGTGTGTGACAGTGTGTGTGTGTGTGACAGTGTGTGTTGGCCAGATCTTTTGCTGCACGCCTCTAGTGAGTCACCACTTGACAACAAGGCAGAGAAAGACAGAGAGAGAGAGGGTGAGAGAGACGGAGCAGAGGGAGGAGAGTGCGAGGATCCACTGGAGGGAAGGACAGAGGGACAGATGGAGAGAAAGAGAGAGAGTTTAGGAAGACAAGCTGTCAAAGAGACAGAAAGGGGAAGATGGAAATAACAGAGGGAAAAGCAACGGGGGAAAGAGGGTACGCAGGTGAAAATGAAGATACCATTTTTTTGGGAATATAAAAGACAGAGCAAGGACAGGAAAAATGAAGGAGAAGAGGACAACAGAGTAGGATCCATCAGATAAGAGAAAGTGAAAAGACAAAAAGGAGGGAGGCAGAGCGAGGGAGTGTGAAAAGAGACGAGGGCAGGTTAGACAGGATGGGAGGTGAAGGAGGAGAAATGAAGATGGAAATGATGGATTGTAAAAAGACTGAAGGGGAAGGTGCTCTGAGGCTCCCAGGTGAGTCCTTGAACAAGACACTAAATCCCAAAACAGCTGCTCAGAGGGCAATCATGCAGGACTGCAGCTTATGGTGCGCGTGCGTGCGTGTGTGTGTGTTACTTCTAATAAGGGATTGTTGTTGGTCCAGTACCTTGGTTATTTATACAGGCTGGATAATTAGTAGAGAATGGCCGTAACAACTGGATTACAGATCACTGTAACGTTTAGCTAAGTTAAAATACTTCAACAAAAGAAATCGTTATCAGCCGACATCATTTTTTTAAAAACTATTCACAAAATGTAAACAAACAATATAATCTAAAACACCAAGATATTTCATTAAAAGTGATATAAAACAGAGAAAAGCGTCAAATCCAGACATTTCACAAGCTGGAACCAACAAATGTTGAACATGTTTGCTTCATAAAAGATTCAAAATTGTCAATTCATCACCTGCCGAATGGACTTAACCATGAATCGACTAACTGCTTCAGCCGTAGTTTGAAGAACATTCTGTTATTACTCAGTGGGAGACGCAAACCGGTCCTCACTGCACATAGAAGACAAACTGTAGAGTCGGTCTCTTTAAAAGTCAGCATACTGTCTTGTCAGCAGTAATGAGCTTTGTATAAATATTTAAAAAAAGCTCATGCATGTTCACTTGCAAATCGGTCTAATTACATGCATCGAATAACTGCCTATTGGTGTTCATCCAATCTAACATAAATCAACTAAATAAACCAAATCATCGTGCACAGATGAGGTGCGTTCGTTCACTTCATTTCACTGCATCTGTAATATCCTCCTCAGACGATGATGACGAAAGGCTTGAAATACTCACTCTCACACATCGCAACTTTAAATAGTCTCACCGAGTCAATGACCTAGATACTGAGAGGAAACTGTGTTTGTGTGCACACATGGATGCAAATGCCTTCATGCTTACAAGCGCGTGTGTGTGTCTCAGCCGGTGTAGTCGTACTTACGACTGCATGTGTTCATGAGCGCCTGCCTCCTCTTCATCAGTGTGTGTTTACACGGTGCATAATGAAACAGCAGAATAACTCCCACGTCGTCAGCAAAGGGAACACTCTCTCACTATCACGGGAGAGGTATTAAATAAATGAAAGCATTTAACAGTCGGCGATTCGCTCACACACTCCGACGATAAGTGAAGACAAACGGAAGGAAACAGGAAATGTGACAGACTTCCTCTGAGCGGTACTCTTCGAGGCGCACCAGTGCTTCCTTGCCTCAGCGTACCGCGCACGTTGCACAAATGACCAACAGCGTTTAGGTTACTTCTACGGGTAAACGTGACAATGGGCTTTGTTTCAAATGGGCCGATACTGCTGCACACATGCAGAAGACGTTGAATGAATACTAACAAGTAACAATAAAAATCATGTACACAACAGATTACGACTGTTTATTTACATCCATCTAAAATATACTGCATCTCGTTTGCTATTCAAGAGCCGCAATTTTAGCAGATTAAAAAGCCGACATCATTATTTGTAATTATCATTACTGTCATCACTGTATTTGGCTAAAAGCAGTAAGTCTCCTCATCTACTTCTTGCTCAGATTATCTCTCTCAGCCTCGTCCTCTCTCTCCCTCATAATACTCACGTCCCTATTAGATCAGGCCTGTCTCTGTCCTGGTCTCTGGTGCGGCCCCTGTGACCACTTGTTTATTCTATGACGAGTTTCCCTCCTCCCGTCAACACATCCTCCACTCTCTCCGGCCGAGTTCATGTCATGACATCCTCTGGCGGCTCTACCTGACCTCAATAAGACCTCTCTACGTCCGTCCGTTTCTTAACTCTCTTTCTGGATCATTACGTCCACTCCGTCTCTAGAGTACTCTGTATATTAACTGTGCTTGCATCACAACCAAGTTATCTGCTGACTGGTGCTTTACACACAATCGCACAACTTGCATAATCTCTTCCTCAGCTGACCCACAGACACAGCCGGCATGTGAGCGCACAAACACAAATATAAAGAGAGAACTCACAAACACACAGGGGCTCACATGCACCGTGTAAACAAAGCCCATAAACTCAGATTACAACACACACAGCGGGAGAGTGACTTCATCAGTCATTACGTCATCATATCATTACATAGGTAATAGTAGTTTGTTGCTATATCGATCCTCTGATAATTAGCCTGCTTGCAACTATTTTACAAGCAGATTTAGTTATTTTTCCTGCTTTATTTACCTCTTCGGATAACATTCTGCTGATAAATCATTTCTAGTAAATGTATCAGTGAACTGCTTGGTGCCTCCATCAGATCTGATAATAACTGTTATAAAGGGAATTATCATATCATAGAAACCGAACAGTTGAAATTCATTTTACCAAAGAATGTCCCTGAAGACCATTGTTGTGAATGCTCTTACACAGCTTTGAGTATAAACATGAGCGCAATACGAGCATAGATCCATATAAAATTTAACGACATCAGAATGAGGCCTAATCTAACGTCGTTAAAAAATAATGACTTAGTGACTGAACCGGAAAGACCAAACGACCTCACTGTTGGAGCACATCTTGCTGTACTCGCCCTGAGAAAAGAGAGTGCTGTAATCTTCTATAATCCTGGTTCAGTCAGGCACTGAATACAAAACACTCACAGAGCAGCTCGGATACCTGCAGTCAAGGGCTGAACATGCCCGGCTCGTTATCGAGTACAAGTGATTGTGTGTTACACTCCAGCAGCCCAACAATAAGCAGAACTTTACAGCAAACACCAAAGAACAACGCAAGCCTTTTCCTCTCACACACACATTTACAGAAAGCAGCTGTCCAGTTGTTTGCATCTGGAGCAGAGAACCAAACAACAGAGAACAAACATGAAGAGGAGAGGGATAAAAGAGAGAGAACGGCAGAAGAAGAGCTGAGGAGAGAGAGGGAGGTGAAGGAAAAATATGTGAGAGAAATCATTAATCTGTCTGTGTGAGCGTACCTGTGGTGTGTGTGTGTGTATATATCAGAGAGGATGCTCACATCTGTTAGTGTGTGTGTGTGTGTAGACTGTATGTCTGCTTCCCAAGGTCACTGCTGAGAGCTAGGAGGGAGGGGGGAAAAAAAAAAAATGAACAAGACCAGTGGACAATGACGTTAGCTCTGCAAGGAACACTACTCTTAAAGGAACAGCTCAGGACACAGGTTTGCAGGGAAAGCTCAATCTAGATGTGTAATTCATTCATTATCTAGGTTTCATTAATGCAGCAACATGCAGACATCAAAGGTGCGTTTGTTGAAGCAGAGCTGGCCGAAACTGAAACAAACACACAGAATAACGTGATGAATATTTCATAAAAAGAAAAGCCAGGAGCAGAGCCAAAGAGAACATAAACCGCTCTACCCCTGTAGTAGTACCACACACACACACACACACACACACACACACACACACACACACACAC
>NW_022280051.1:66390-69102 GCF_004355925.1 Anarrhichthys ocellatus | reverse complement strand
GGTATTGACCTGTAAGTCAAATCAATAGCATCAATATTAAAAGCTCAATAGCTCCCGTGGTTAAAGGACAATCACCTCAGAGCAGACCGCCTCGATTGCCTGGTCTTTGTCTGTTATTTGGGGAAAGGTTGAGAAACAACGTCTACGGGGCAGTTTCATTAGCCAAGAAAGACTTTAACAGGGAAAAAAACAAAAGTTGTATATACGAGCCTCATGAATGTGTGTCGGCAGTTCTTGCAGAACTAGAAATTCAACATTTGGGTTTGGCTCAAACCCTGGGAAGCCCTATTTGGTGTGTGAGATTATTTTTTGGGTATATTATGTCCCATCATGTTGAGTCCTTTTTATCTCAATATGGGGTCCGTCTGGTAGCCGGTGGGGCCTGCCCTCGCGTTGGAGAAGAGAAGGTTGTGTCTCAATACGAAGCCACTCGGGGAGGTTTGAGGCAACAAAAGGCTTTTCATGAGTGAACTATGGACGTGAGATGGCTCTGAAGGAAGAGGTCTGGCTGGAGGCAATCCAGACACCAACAGCAATACAACACAGACACACACTTCTTGTTTTTCCAGTTGTCCTCAAACGGTTGTGTGCGAGCAGTGGGAAAGAGGCTGCCATACTTTTGCTTTAGGAAAGAAATGGAGATAAACTACTTTTCGTGTTAGTTTTGACTCTGGAAAACAATCAAGCGAGCCGTCCCCGCCTGTGTGTCCGGCACACGACTCTGCCGCCATTGTTCATGTTGACATTTACTCTGAGGAATCGGACATCAGTATAAATGCCAAACGCTAATTATTGCGGGACAGATCGAGGCAGATGCACACAGCAGATGGCCTCAGCAATACAACTTTTCATCTGCATACAGCAGTCCTCCGGTCTTTTCCTTCAATCGTTTTTCTGTCCCACCCACATGTCCTCTGTGTGTGTGTGATTGTGTCCGACTGACCTGAGAGTAGAAATTAGCCATAGTGGTGGTTTCTATGTCCTTCTTGGCCAGTATTTCCATTTTGACCGGAGCCGATGGGAACTTGGTTGAGAAGTAGTCCAAGAAGTCTGGCAGGTAGCCGGCTTCCCCGTGGACGATCCCCATGACGTAATGAGCTGCCTGGAAAACGAGGACAGTAACAAAATCTAAATATTAGAAACAAAAAATACAAATGAAACAAATTGTATAAGGTGAAAGCACTTGACTGCACTGAGCTCAACACCCGTGGATCAATATGTCTGCCGTACCTGGGATGAGTCCTCACTGAACGCTAAGGTGACGAACTCCTGGGCAAACCTCTGCCTCTGGCTCATGGAGAGCGAGGACAGCTGGGATGCGTAGGCGTGGGCCACCAGGGCTCCTCCGTTAGGCTGGTGCTCGATGTGGATGTACGGAGCAAACTCCAGGCCCGCCATGCCGGGGTTGGTGCACCGCGGCTGGCGTTTGGTTTGGGAAGGCTGCGGCGTCTTCATGGAGGACGACGGAGAGTTGGGAGAGTCGAGGGGGCAGGAGTTAAAGGGGGATTTGGGGGTGAGAGGAGGGGAGGAAGGTAGGAGATGCGCAGCTTTGTTGTTGGGCGGAGGGTAAACCGGCAGAGGGGACTTAAACGGAGACAGGGCGGAGTTGTGGGCGGGATCAGAGGAGGAGGAGGAAGGAGGTGGAGAGGACGAAGGGAGGAGAAGCAGGCCGGCGCAAATGGTTTGGCAGGAGCGGTGGTACATCTTCACTCGCTTGTGCTTCTCCCCCTCTTTGTGTTTCTTCTTCTTTTTCTTCTTCACCTTTTTGATTTGCAGCTCCTCCTCAGAGTCTATCTTCGCTTTCTCCTTTTCATCTGGACGGAGTGACAGAGAGAGAGAGAGAGACAGACAGAGAGGGGACCGTATTACTTGTTTTACAGGAGAAGACATTCTCACAAGATCAACATGTAATGTAATTTTGAAAAGGCTTTAAGGGAGTAGGGAGACAAATCATTCATGCAAGCTTTGTAAAAAAATAAAAATATATTCAAGTCTGCTGTCTGCTGTGTGATGGATCAACAAACCGACCCTCAGCCCTCTTCATTCCCCCGCTGTAAGAAGACCATTTTCACTGAATTAAGTCCTCTCAAAATGACGAAAGCTCAGAAAAAGCATCTAAATAAGGTGAAGAGAATCAGGAAAACGTGCTGATTACGCTGAGTCAATAAAAACAAACAATACACAGTCAGACTTTCACCCAGATTGTTGTGTCATTTACTTTTTTTTTTTAATTTTTTTTTAATGATCAAAACAAATGTGATAATTCCCTTTTTAAAAACCCATAAAACAAAAATAACTCCTAACTAGTTGTAGCGTGGACAGATGACTCAGCTTCTCCCAGATGGGGTGCATCTCCTGGGGTGCATGCGGTGAAATAAATGGCATCCCTGAGAAAAGCAGATATGAACAAGCCAGGAAATACGCTTTCCAGTGACATATCAGAACGGAGATAATACCGTACATGGTGGACCGTCTCTACGAAGCCTGAGACCGGACAGAGCAGAACATGCAAATTTATGCACAGCGCTGCTGTTAGTAGTGTGTGTGTGTATGTATGTGTTAGAGCTGTTCACATCTATTTGGAAATTTGTTGCTGGCTGGCCAGGAGCGGTTGTGTAAACAAGTGGACATAGATACATTTACAGGGTGTGAGAGTGAGTGTGTGTGTGTGTGTGTGTGTCGTTTTGATAGCTGCTGCCTCAGCATAATTCA
>NW_022280051.1:57080-61390 GCF_004355925.1 Anarrhichthys ocellatus | reverse complement strand
TTTAATTTTTTGATGCTTTGGCAACACTGTTTCAAAACTTTCATGCCAATAAAGCAAACTTGAATTGAAAAAAATTGAATTTAATTGTTAAAAGACACGGTTTATTTAACGTCAACATTGTTTTTTAAATACCCATTGTTGTGTTGTGATTGTGTGTAAAGACTCACACCAGCCTCTACCTGTTTGGATGCACATCCACCACAGACTGCTTACTAGACTGTGTTTGTGGTGCGTTGGAGCTACAGGCCGACAACACGTCTCGTTCTGGCGTTCTTACCGACAGTTCAGAGCATGTTGTGACCTCCAAAACTACCCAACTGGAAAAAAGGGGTGACATCATGCACTCATGTGTGCGTATGTGTGTTGGTTCAGTGCCACCGCTAGAGTCTAAAACACTTGCACACGAGTAACGTTTACACACAGCAAATGCAGAGATTTTGAAAACACTACACTGGTGACGATTACAAAAACAAGCCACAGAAAATACAACAGCTAAAATCAAAACGTTTACAAATGAGACAATGGCTTCAGCACTGTGACCCTGTAAGTCATTTTAAATTATTCCTCCCCAGGAACAAAAAAAATATCTTGTAAAATAAACTATTTGTAATTTTACTAATGAGCCAGTGTACATTATGTCTATGATGCCACATGTATGTTGATCATTGGCAGCATATTTACTGTATTTATTGTATAATATATTTATGATGCATAATAAATTTAGGCTTTTATGTAAAAAAATAAATAAATGTATATGTGATGACTATAAATATTTTGTATTATTTTATTCTAATGATTAAATGTATTTTCCTATAAAGTAACGTAGCAGTGGTTGAATGAATCTACTCTGCCTGTAGAACATGGAGTAACAACACGCTGTGGCTCTCCGTCTGTCTCAATGCAGCCGGAGGTTACAGAGGGGGGCGTGGTGCTCCACCACAACAACGCTTACCCTATAATGGCGGGCGGCTGTCATATTGTTATGACAGCAGCGTGCAGGAAATACAAAATACACAAGGCGCATTAATGTAACATGATAATTCTCCACATTCGTTACGTTGACTATAGCTTTTTTATGCCGTTTATAACACATTTGATTGACTCGGTTACTGTTAAAACATATAGGAATAAAACGGGTTATATTTTTGCAGCTACGACTCAACTACGTTAACAATTCCGCAGCAGCTGGTTGTGGTTGTAATTGTAATGGCCAGGTCGCGCGACTATTGCCCTGGAACGTCGTAGTGGAGCTCGAGGGGTTCACGAGCGGGTGAACACGCGACGAACGCGCTGGCAGCCATAGCCCGCAGAAAACATCGACTGAACCGGGCTTTATAGAGTTGTGTTTATTACCTGCTTGTAATAAACAACTCTAACTTTATGAACTCGCTTTTAAGTACAATTTACAGAAAAATAAATACACCGATGCCTACCTTTCGGTGGCAACATGACATCCCCATTCTCTCTCTTCACTGCAGAAGTGTGATTAATTCTGCTGATATCGTTGTGGTTGTTGTTACTCGCGGGTCCGGAGGTCACCGATACTTTATTATGTTTCCTTTTCTCCTCTCCGCCTCCTTTGTCCTTCTCACGCTGTTTATCTTTACTCTGTTTCTTGGGTTTGTGGAGGAAGAAATCGCTCTGTTTGAAGACTTTATGTGTGTTAGTCGGTGGTTGGAGTCCACCGGTAGCAGGCACCGGAGGATTGTTGCTCGTCTTCACCGGGCTGAAGCTCCACACGCCCGCCCCGCTGCTGCTGCCGTAACTCTGCTGGAGTTTCTCGCCTCCCACTCCTCCGTCCCCGCTGAGTTTCTTGGGCTTAACACTCCGCTCCTCGACTCGGACCTTCTTGGGCGGCGGTGCGTTGAAATCCCCGGAAGACGGCGAGCGGTTGTCCGGGGCTCCTCTCGCCTCGGTCGGCTTGACGAGCGGGCTTCTGGCGGAGGCGACCGCCAGGGCTACCGCAGTAGCAGCTCCGGTGGGGTGAACGGAGCCCAGCGAGTCAGCCATCTTGAGGCTTCTCTCTATTTACTCTCTTCCCCCAACGGTCGCCGCTTTTTTTTTTTTGCGCGACGAGCAAGGAGGCAGTGAAGGGGCGGTGCTTAATTTGATAGACAGGCAGTCAGGGAAGGGGGCGGGGTTTAGGCTTGACCATAGGCTTGACTGACAGGCAGAGAGGGAAAAACTATAGGCGGGGCTTAGCAGCAGTGTGTGTACTGTTGCTGCATTTTGAGAAAATTATGAGGAGCAAAGTAAATAAAAAGCATCACGAGAAACATTCTGAATATTTTAATATTCTAAATGTAATTTAACAACCAAGTATTTGTAATCCTTATATCTGTTCTGGAGGGAAGGAACTTCTGAATACTTCAAACTGTTTTGGTTGACATCGGAATCATTTAGTTTGCATTGAAAGTAAATGGTCTGCAGATTAAATGATAAAACAATTAGCTGCAGCTATAGTTTAAAACACTCAATCTCATTGCAAAATAGATGACCAAAAAGTCCAAAACATTTTGTTTTATTTCAGTTTTATTTTTAAATCCACGTTCACCTGAACACAACCCTAATAAACAGTACACTGCCCACAACTAATTGACGGAACATGTAGAGAAGTGTGCTGGTGGCAAAACATGGGTTCACTGAAACATTCCCATCAAAGTCTGTCTTTCATCCGATCTTCATAACTGGATGTGATTATCACTGTCTCACTCTCTCTCACACACACACACACACATCACTGTGGATCCTCCTGTAAACACTTTGATTTATCGACATGAAAACATGTTCCTTCCCTCAGACCGATTGGCCGAGCTGTCGGCACAAGGCCCGTCAGTGAGTGACAGCCAATGTCGTTAATACTAAACATGAGGCGACTGCACGCGGCCGGTCATAAACACTGACAGGATCATTGTACGATGCTATTATATGGCCTGTGTGAACAGTAACCATCTCCAGAAGAACGCCGTGAAGTTAGTGTCGGCATCACATTCTTCCAGCATATGTGACTCATACGCCTAAAAATAATTCTTACTGTATCTTCGAGGCTTTTTAAGCTGACATAGTTTTCAGTTCCTTCGGATGGCGGTGCTGCCTGCTGCTACTGCTCACACACACCCTGAACACTGATTGGCTACATTACATAAGATGTTAAACTGCTCCATGGGAAAACTGCGGTGACCCAGTTAAAATAGCAACCTGGCTTAATTCATACAACACAGTCAGATAGAGAGAGGGTGTGTGTGTGTGTGTGTGTGAGAAAGAGTGTTTAACACATCTCAGAAAAGGCAAGGAGTGAAATACAGGGAGGTAGTTTAAAAACTGTGCAGGTGGAGTGGTGAGAGGCCTGTGGAATGAAAGTACTGGATCCTCCCTTTTAATGCACAATGAGTGTGAACTGCTATTTTCATAATACATTCATTTATAGAAGCGTTATAAAGTCGTTCTTCTCAGATGGAGTGTGCCTTTTTTGTATTTTTCTTGTTGGATGCTTTCATCAAGACTTCAAGTGACATCTCACTATTAGAGCAAACTGAAAATCCATCAATTAATGTTTTCCTTGCATCTTCACTCGCGATCTATACTTTATTCCAAACATCCCTGTACAGGTTTGTAGGTCTGCAACAGGTGCTTTTAATCAATGGCCATTACCAAAGAGGACCGGCACAAAGCGGCCTAAACTCCGCTGCACATTAAATATTGTAATAAACTGTATAATTGATCTGAAATGAGCATTGGCTACGTGTCAGCAGAAGCAAATAATTACATTATGTCCTCCCACCTGCTGTGCCTCTGTGTGTGTAGAGTGAACGCAAATGTGAAACCTTCAAGGTCTCTTTGTAAGACGGTGAGCGACTGTGTTTATACCACCTGCAGGGATTAATTAATCGGCATATTAGTGTGTGTGTGTGTGTGTGTGGATACATTTGTCTCACAAGATCTTCCAGGCGTGAGAGAGGATCTCCTGCTGTGACCCCCCTCCACACACACACACACAGTAAAAAACAACCTACACACGTACTTTTTCATACATCATCTCATACGAATAAAAACAAAGAGGCGTCTTTACTTAATGTTGATTTTTTTACTGATTGATTTCTGCAACATACAAACATTTGTGTGTGCGCGCGTATGTGTGTTTTTATGTTTGTGTGTGTAAGGAGGGGCACGAGGTGTGTGTGTGTGTGGGGGGGGGTGAAGGTGAGTCCCACAGTAGGCGTTGAGCAAGCAGCAGCGAATCACATCGTTCACGCTCACGCCGCTAATGATGATTGGAGGAAATGGGACAAGGGGGGGGGGGGGGGGGGGGG
>NW_022280051.1:39360-56980 GCF_004355925.1 Anarrhichthys ocellatus | reverse complement strand
GGGGGGGGGCAGGCTCTCACTTAAAGGCACAGGTGGGCTCTTTTCTGAGATCAAGGCTAGTGTGCATGTGAAAGGGTCAGGTAGCTAGAGGGGCAGGTGGTCGTTAACAGAAAAAAAATGGAGAGTTGGAAAAAACGTTTCAAAGAACGTTTTCTCTCAGAATGTCTATTCGTCAGTTTTATTCAGCGTATTTCGTTAAGTTGACCCACTGACTAGTTAGAGATGCATTGCTCGAGTGAATTGATCTGATGGCACAAAGAGGCATGTTGAAAGCGACAGACATTTAAAATTAGAAGAGCAGAGAGGACGGTGGGAGGGGGGGTGAAAGAGAGGAAACAGCAAAGGGAAAGTCTGAGCGAAGCGTAAAAGAGCGAGATGCTCCTCGTCCAGGACAGGAGATCTGTCTCTGTTGCATGTTCTACATCAAAGAGCTGAGACAGAAAAACATAAATCAAAAAGTGAAAAAAAAAAAAAGGAAATGACGAAGAGGCGGAGAAAGCATGTGAGAAGAGGGAGTTTGGCTGGGGAGCAGTACACTTGTGACGCAACAAACAACCGTGTATACAAAAATAACTTCTAAAATACCATTTACAAAAAAAACCCACCATTATTATTATTATTATTATCATCATCAATATTATTATTACAATCTTATTCGAAGCCCGTTGTAGCCATCTTAAGGGGAGCTGGATGGCAGTCAATGCTTCTCTTCTGCCAACCAATTAAAAATAATTTTTTTAGATCTTTTGAAGCATATAACTCCAACATAGGAAATAAAAACAACCCTGAAATATTTGCCAGAAGCAAAGACAAAAAATAATTTACAGTTCGAAGGGGAAACACTGCGCAGGGGAGGAATCATCATCATGCACTGACTTTCTTACATCTTCTGTTAATAAGAATATTTAAAGAGATAACAAAAAATCTGAAATATTATATACCGAAACTGCCCTGTACAGTTTTTTTTTATCTTTATAAAACAATGCATATACTGTATAGTTATGGTAGCTAATGACATTAGCAGAGAAAAACAGTAGTCCTGGGTCCCTATCATCGTTGTCTCACACATACAGAAGCAGATACAGTATGATTTTAAAAAAATTTGGCCCTCAGATGAAACACCACACAAGTCGGATTTGAAGAGGATTGGTTGTTTGTGGGGAAACCAGACTTTATATTAATCTGTCGAGTCCCATAAGAGTCTCAGGTGATGTGTAACATTCCTACTCCCAAACACTGGAGGTCTATCATGAGTAAACCGGCTGCTAAAATAAAAGATCATTGATTCGCATTGGTCGATCATCCAACAGGAGGAGAATGAGAACAGAAAAAAAACCAAAAAAAAAAAAAAACAGTATGGTGCTGAGGACAAAAAATAAATAAACAGGAAATATGAGTTGCATGTAGCAACCAAGAGATGCCAAATAGACACAGAATAATGAACTGATGAGAGAAGCCAAATTAAGGAGGACTGTCGTTGGCCGTCTCCTCTGAGAGGCAGACTAAGGCAGGCTCATGTTCCCAGCAGTGAGAGCCAGAATCACAGAGATGAGTTTGGCCATTACTTTGTGGTTTAAGGTCATTTCAACCCCGTCTGGCTGGAAACAGCGGAATTCTTGGACACGCAGTTTTAAATGCTGCCTTAAATCTTTGAGGATTACAGGTCTCTGATATGTTCCTGCTTCGCCTTTCTAACTAATCTTTGCTTTTAATGATGAGAATTTGAGAAGGGAACATCACTCTTTGGTTCAACTTTTTGCAAATCATGCATGAAGTGTGACGAATCACCGGTCACAGAACTCCGAGGTTTCAGTTGGCAGCGTCTCTGCATTCAGCTTTGTTGTCTAAGACGTCAACACGATGATTTCACAATTAGCAGATATTCAAACTAACAGTTCGACATTTTGAGAAACAGGCTTGCAGCCGGTTAGCTTAGCTTAGCATAAAGACTGGAAACTGGAGGGAAAAGGCTAGCCCGGCTGAGTTCAGAGTTCCTAAAGTCTGACGACCCACACTTCCACAACTCACTAATTAATGCTTCACATGTTATTTATTTTATAAGTGCAAAAAAAACGGAAGTGTAAAAACAAAAATGTACAAGTGTCAAGTCTAAATGCTAAGCTAAGCAGCTCCACACACACACACACACAGACATGAGAGTGGGATAAAACGTCTCAACAAACACTCGGCAGGAACGCCAAATACGCGGAAAACAATTCCGTTAACAGCCAGTTTAAAAGGAGCCAGCTGACTACCGCAATGACCAAACTACGTCAACCTATGTCTCTGGTAATCAGCGAGGTCAGCATAGAAATACAAAGTACTAGAGCTGAAGTCACTGCAGCTAATACAGGAATAAATCCTACAGGAAACCACAACGGAAGTGAGGAACAGGTAATAGGTTGTTAACATTCAGCTTTAGTGCCTCCGTTTCTAAGCTGAGCCTTTGTAATGTAGCACCAGCACACTGAAAGAGAGGGGGGGGGGGCACCCTGGCAACCTGTACATACCCAACAGAAAAGGTTGCATCATGGGTAATAGATTATCTAGGCTTGCTTTGAAGATTGTTGTTCATTCAGAAGAAGGAAGCAGACACCTGACGGGAGTTCAGTCAAACCCCAGGAATCAGCTTCCCACAGTAGCTTTTCCGATTAAAGATAATTCCTGATTTATGATGAAAAAAACGTGTTTTTTTTCCCCCTCATTTAGCGTGAAAGACAATTTCTATCGAACATGTAAGGGTCCCTCTTCATTTTGCCACACACATTTTTTTGATGCGTCTAAAGCGCGAGAGAAAAGCAATACGTTTTCTTTTTTTAACTCAAGTCACCAAAACAGGAATTATTCTTTAACCGTTAACAGGAAACCAGCATCTAGAGAAGTGAAAACCTAAAACATCAGCAAGCGGAGCAGGAAAACGTGGACGAGCCACTTGACCAGTAAGTGTTCATCTGCTTTGCACAATGTCACGTTGAAGGAAGGACTGAGGAGGAGGAGGAGGTGTTGCACAGAGTTACACAGAAGGCGTTTCTGTATAACTCTGTGCTGTCTGTCTGTGTAGCATCTATCAACTAGGTTTTTTTTTTTTTTTTTTTTTTTTGGACCAGCCAGGTGAGATCGGTAGCGTTCCATCTCTCGACAAGGGAGGACACCGTTGTGTGGACGGGCAGACGGACCGTCCCATCATGTCCACTCCAGAGGGGGTTCCCGAGGGCCTTTGGGCTGAATGCAGCGGTTACCGAACCCTGACAGAAGACGGAAAAGAACTGTTTAGCTGGGTTTGTTTTGCTCTAAACTGAATAAAAACACATCCAGAAATATGTCCTCCGATGTGCCGTCAACTGTTGCCTGGTCTCAAAAAACAAACATTTTTATGCACATGCAGCTAATGCAAAAGCAACGCCGCACGTCACAAAAGAAAACACGTTTGTCAGCAAAGTTTTCTGCAGAGAGACTATAAAAATCATTACTTAATGTTTTTGAATGAAAAGTAGAGCAACAGTCACAGAGGGGGGAATCATGTAAAAGAGGTAAGACAGCAGACTTACCCACCCAGGTCTGCCTTGCTGTCTGTTGCTGTGGTGCCAGCAGATGCAGGGTCAGCTGGAGATGTCTTCTTAACACACTCTGACACGTCTACACACACACACACGCACACACGCGCACACACGCACACACGCGCACACACGCACACACGGATGAATGGGCCGGAAGCATTGTGTGAATATCAGCGGTGTTAAGTACTCAGGAGGTGCTGCATAATAGTGTGAGTGATGTAAGACATATTTAAACTGCATTAGTTTTACTGAGAGAGCTCCTAAGTTTGATATAATTACTACCAGCATTTTCCATTTCTTTATTTCAGTTTAACGTAGTTGGTACTGGAAATACTAAACGCCGGATCAATCAAGTGTTCCACTCACAGATCATTTCATAATTAGGTTTGAATTGACGCCCATTTATGCATTAGTGCGATACATTTTGGGATGATTTAACACACGCGTTGAACCTCCAATGCAAAAAACACCACAGCACACGTACGAGGAACATGTACATGACTATGTGGAGCTTTACACGCTGATGAAACAAACTTAGTTAGTGACAACTGAAGGCCGTCGACCAGCAGGAACAGGAATGAAACCACATTTGTGTTCTTTATAAATGCTCCTATTGGCATTACATTCATAGCCAGTAAAAACAAATCATAGCAGAATTCAAGTCTAACAGTTTCTTTCGATTATTCTCCCTCTGTCTCTCACACTCTCTCACACACACACACACACACACACACACACACACACACACACACACACAGAGAAACTACTGAAGCACTAAATTGCCATCATCACACAATCATTGCGTGACTCAGCACACACACACATTTTTCATTTCACCTCTCGACAGACGTGTTTTATCTTTTCTGCATCTCTTCCTCTCTTGTTATTACTCTCTCGCTCTGTCAGCTGCCCCCTTTTGACAAATGCCGTCTTATCGTGGACGGGGCTAATTTGTAAAAACACTGAAGGTCCGTCTTCCCGCTCTGCTCCGCTGACTAGCTACTGTGAACGAGCTTATAAACGCAAGGGCAAACAAGCAGAGACTCCGGCGCAGATGTCCGTACCTTTATTTGAACCGCTCCATTCAGCCGAGGCCGACGGTTTCACTTCCAGAGGGTCTGACGGAGGGAGACACAAAGAGTGAGTTTCACAAAGAAAGGACCGATGTCAAGTGAACAACTTCACTTCACCTCGACACACATTCATATCTGTCACACACCCTCCTCCATTGAGCCACCGTTTCCCTCAATACAGCGTCACAGTGGGGAGAAAATCCTCCACTTTGGGGCGCAAAAAAAAAAAAGAAAAGTGAACTAAGGCCTCATCCTCATCTGTATTTAGACTGAGTCAGTGCACACAAGTCAGAGCTATGATCCTTCTTGATCATAAACAGCAGATGATGAAAATACAGATAGTGTCCGGTAGTACAGTCTAAAATCAAATGTTTGTATTTCAAGTATTCATGCTGATGGTTTTGAGTATACTTTGTTGAGCCATTTTCTGTTTGTAGTATGTATTGGGACACAGTTTGCCACCAACTATAGTCTTTCTATTAAGATGGTCTCCACAGGAACCCTGCAGGTCTGAAATGCAGTCTGCCGATGGTGCCCCCTAGTGTTGTAAAACTGGTAAAGCGTCTCACAAAAGAAGTGTGGACACAGGCCTGATTCCTGCAATGTGTGTGTCCATCTGACAGCTTGAAGCGAGGATGAGAGAGACTGCGGTCCTACCTGTTTCGAACATGGTAAGGTACCAGATAAGAGGACCAGATACAATGGGAATAGAAAACCTCCTTTTTCAGACCACCGACTGCATACCAACCATTAGTTCAGTCTCAAGTCAAAAAGCCTCATATATTCAGTGATCCATCCACCTTCTGTGACCAGCCATATAAACACACACCAGGTCCGGGAGGAGACCCAGTGGATCCACTGCGCTGGAAACACACCTGTGAATCTGGACCAATGCAAACGCACCTGTGGCCAGCAGGAAGGACTCGGGGGTTCTCACGGGGAGGGGGGGAGGGGAGTCGTCGCTGTCCCAGCAGTCTGGGTTAAAAAAGGTCAGAGGTCAGATGAGAAGCAACGTAAACAAGTGGCCCGAAAAAAGACAAGAGATCGATCAGTCAAATGTTAACGATGCAAAGAAAAGCTCACGAGCTGAAACCGTTCCCTTGATTCCTTCTCTAATGATAGCGGATTACTAGAAACCAAAAGTGATACAAAAATGTGTTTCGTCACCTGACAAATTCAATTTAAAAACGGACAGATATCTGTATTCTGTCATTATATACTTTTCTTTGTTTATTTTTTATTGCAATTTTATGCCGTTTTCAGCAACATAAAAAGTGAAATCAGCTGTTGAAAAGCACTTAAATTACTTTTAATGAATAGTGAAATACACGTCATTTTTTCTTTTTTTATTTATTAACAATGTTCTCAACACAACATACTTATTGCTTTGGTAACACAGCATCCGAATACGTTTATGCCAATAAAGCCATTTGAATTGGAATTTGAAAAGATACACTCATTTGCTACAAAGCCTGTAAATGCATTCATTCTGCATTTTTTATCGTCCTTTTTCCATAACTGTGAGGGATCACATGGAAATCAATACTTGTATCTGTAAACAGACAGAAGTGCATTTAGAGATGCCAAATACTGAGAACTGTGTTAACGCTGATATTGATGCTAAGAACTGTAGAGGTTTCCTTCAGTTAGTTTCAGGACTTTGTTTGACGCCTAACCATAAGTAATACTTCACATTTAATATCTGTGAAGTTTACTGGTAAATAAGCATTGAGTTGCAACTAAAATCCTTGACATGCTCCAGACAGTCATGATTATATTTCCTTATATTCTCCTAGTTTTATCCTTTTAGCATTTGAAAATATCTATATTGCCTTTAGACAAATCACCCAACGGGCCATTACTGTTATGATTAGTTCCTGCTGTAACATCTGGAAGCAATGCAAGAGGGACGTGTAGAAGAGGTCTTCGCCTTCGAGTATAATGTCGTCATTCAACATGGCAGAGACCATCCATCGACTGCGAAATAACGGCTCTTTTATGGCTAATCGTCTGACCTGCAGCCGGTCGTTCCCGCCGTGATGATTTTATCTTGCTGGGTGATTTAAATAAAACAGGAAGTACACGAAGCCGCCAATTCATTAGGTGCAGACGGATGCTAGTTAATGTAGCTCTGCAGCATGTTTTGGAAACGTAGAGTTCACGTGCTTTTGTTGGGATGTTGCTTGCATCTCAAGATAAGTCGAATACCTACAGTAATTTCAGCTAACAGTGGAATTACTAGCACGTGAACGTCTGAAGCTACTAATGATAACTGAATACTGAGCGTTAAAACATCTATTACTGATAGCAACGCATGTCTTTTGACTGGCATGTTTAAGATCATTTTTAATTGTTTATTTCATTGTTTTACTTATAATTGTTCATTACATTTTCAGATAGGAGAGGTAGAACTTTAGTCATCCCTTAGTTTTAATATTCTAGCTTTATATAATTGTAATTTCTTACATTTTAATACTAACATAGCACGCATTGGTTTCCCACTTCTGAACCGTTTATATTTCCTCTAGTTAGTTAGAGTGCTAAAGCCTCTTCACCTGCACTACCCCGTATAAAATGTACAATTTAAATAAAGTTTGACTGATTCATTGACAATTCAACCAACAGAACAAGCAGCCACCAGCCTTCGCTTGACAACAAGCAGTCGTTAGATCGTTGCAACCAAACAAACAAGCAGCCATCAGCGTTTCATGACCCGACTCCAAAGCGCTACCGCAGCCCCAGCACATGATGAGCCAGAAAAGCCAAGCAGACCAAAAAAAACGCAAACCAATCGTCACAGGAGGCTAAATTGGTTCAAATCATGCACCTGCACAGCAAAATCCAAAAATGCAGTTAGGTCGTATTTCATCACGCTTTGAACCCATTCGAGATCAAAACCGTTGCAAGCCAAAGTCCACTTCAACCACAGCAAGAAATCTCTCACAGCAAGATTTCGAAATCTCAAGATTTTGAAATCAACGAAGGAGGAAGAGGAGGAGGAGGAGGAGGAATGTCATTCTGTACACACCAGAGGATGAAAACAACATCTCGGGGGCGCGGTGGTGACAGTGAGGCCGTTACCGAAGCACAAACAGCGTGACGCGGCTCTGTTCAACCCAACGTGCTCAGAGTCGGCCAACGTGTGTTTATCAGTCTCATGCAGTGTTGATCGTTCACCATCCAACATGCGCGCGCACACGCACACGCACACACACACACACACAACTGCACTGTGACAAAAACACTCAGGAAATAAGATTTATTTCGTTCTCTCTCCCGTTCGAATATTCACTCACTTTGAGAAAAACACGCACAAGCTGAAAGAGAAAGAGACGGTTTGACAGATGTTTGCCCGTTAACATTTGCAGCATTCCTCGCAAACTAACCAATTAGTCACACAGCCATGCTTGAAATGAGACTGGAACTACCTCACTCTGTTTCTCCGTCTCTCTCACTCTTTTCTTGTTATTCCTTTCTTCCTGGTCTCTCTAAGCCAAGCAGTATAACAGTGTGTGTGTGTGTGTGTGTGTGTGTGTGTGAGGATAATAAAGAGTTACTCTCAGTGCCTTCACCAGTTTTAGTGAGTAGAACTTAACTGGACTCCTCAGAACTGAGCTGAAACCCCCTTCAGTGTTTACTTAAGTTAGTCAAATGTTTCGCGAACAAATCGATCTGATGTCTAAATCTGATTTATTTAGTTACTCCAGACGCTTATTTATCGGACTTCCTTCTAAAGTTGTTAATTGATTTTTGTCAGGAAAGCAGCCAGTTCGTTAAAGGACTTGGATCGAGACATTAAATAAAAGCAGCTGACATACTTGCAGAGCTCTGCCCTGCGATGGACATGGGCGACACCTTCCGCTCCGGCTGCTGGTCTGCGTGGTGAGACGATGTAACCATGGCCGTTGCGGTGGAGACATTAGTACGACAACCCTCCTTTCCTCCGGTCATCTCTCCGTCCCCCTGCTCGTCCGAATTATCCGAGTGCAGGGGGTTGGTGAAACTCAGGGCAGTCCTAACGGGTGTCGAGGAGGAGGACGACGAGGAGGAGGAGAGGTGGGAGGAGGAGGACGAGGATGGGGCGACGCGGTCCGAGGAGGACGACGAGGAGGAGGTTTTGGGGAAATGTTTTTCGGGGCTGCTGCAGGCCTGAGCCCACGCCGCTTGGCCGGCCTTCACCTCCACTCTCTCCCCTCCGTGCGTCTCCCCCTTCTCGCTCATCACGGGGAGGTGGTTCGGTCTGGCTAGGACGACCACGTCTGCAAGACTCTCCCCACACCCTCCCGCTCCCCCCTCCGTGCCCGAGTCCTCCGACAGCGAGGAGCTAGACGTCAGCAGGGATTGGCCGGAGCGGGCTTTGAAGGCGTGGGTTCTCTGCAGCGCTGTTGCGCTGTTGGGGGAACTGCTGCCCACTCCGCCCGCTACTACGACGGAGGAGGAAGTGTCAAAACTACGAGGTCCCTCCTGCAACGGCACCTTTTTAATCTCAATGCTCAGCTTCCTCTCGATCCGAGGGGCCCCGGAACATTCAACAGCCGGAGAGAGGGGCGAGGAGGGAGTCTGAGTCTGGCTTTGGCCCGATTCGGATTTCGTCGATGTCGATTTGTTGTTGTAGTTGTCGTTGAGGTCCAGGTTTGAGACCTGAGTCTGCTGCTTTTGACTTAGTAGATCTGGGTCTTTCTGCTCTGCAGAACTGGTCTGATTGTTGGGACTGGGTTCTGACTGGTTCTGCTGCTGGTCCGCGTCTTTATTCTGAAAGGAATAAAAAAACATTTAAGCACTTTCCGTAAACACAGCATCATCTAGAAAACAACGGAAGTCTTCCATGTATTAGGGGCATGTCTGAAAGGGAGGCAAGAAAGTTGATCCAGCAATTTCTTCCGTTAAGATTGTAAAAGGACACTACAGCGAGATCAGCGCTATTTCACATATTTTTAGTAATTGCTAACAAAAGAAAAAAAAACAATATAATATTTCAGGATTATCGTTCGCAACAGTTCCGTTAAAAAGCTATCGTTAAATTTAGAGCTGGAACTATTAGTAATTAGCAGATCTTTACATCTCTGTGTAAGTAACTCACCTGTGTGGTATCCAGGACGTGTATGACAGGTTTGGGGTGGTAGCGGTCGTTGTCCTGCCGCACGTTGGTGACGGTGGGGAAGGCTGAAGGTGGAGACGGGGTGAGAATGGGGGGCACGGGGTGAGGCTCCGGGGGCTGGAGGATCTCCTCCTTCACATCACCTTCTGCCTGCGAACTGGACAGAGAGAGAGAGAGAGAGAGAGATCATTCATTGGCACGCTATTTTAAGTTTACGCTATAAAATAAGTGGCTTGAATGTTTAAGTAAAAATCTATCGTATTTGCTTGAGAAAGAAAGAAGAAGAAAGAAAAAGGTTTAAAGGCAATTCAGGAAATGAAAATGATGAAAGAGCAAGAATTACATCATACTGGTCTCACAACTTCCAGACACTTTTCCCCCCCAAGAAAGTTCTAAACTATTCTCCGTCTAAAAAGAAATGATGAAACTAGGATGAAGAAATGTACTTATACTAAATATATTACATGCACCAATGAAACTAAAAGGTAGGATCTGTTCATGTTGTGAACTTTCCCACCACTAGGTGGCAGAATTTAAAAACTTGTCGGAGACAAATTACATGTCTTCAGATGTTACTTTATGTTTCGCTCCTATTTAGTTGATTTGAGGCGGACATGATCCGATATTGTTAAGCCAACTGAAAACAGACTAGTACAGTATAGCATCTGCAGTACTGCATAAAGATGTGATAATATATTACTCATTGTTCACACGCACTAATAAACCACTTATAAACACACCTATAGGTAAACTGTGTAGGTGGTGTGAATTATACACAGGATACTGAGGTTGTGACCACACAGCAATGGAAAGTTAAACATTAAGATAATGTTCCACTCCACAGAATATATACATGCATGCAAATACACACACACACACACACACACACACACACAGACTAACAAAAACTAAACAGTGAAAGGATGTGGTGGTGTACTAAATCAGAAGTGCATGTCGAAAGCAAGAGATAACGTATGACTGCATATATGTGCGTGTGTGTGTGTGTGTGTGTGTGTGTGTGTGTGTGTGTGTGTGTGTACGACATACAGATAGTAAGTCAGACACACAGAAGATGTTGAAAGCTAGGACAGGGGACTTCCTTTTGTTGAGCAACATTGGAGTTGCAATCACTTCCTCATGAAGCCACAGAGAAGCTGCCATTGGCCGACGCTCCTCTATAACAGAGGCTGCGATCCGCCGTGTGTATTTTCGTTTATTAATGGAAAGCATGTAATGATTAACACTGAATCATCACTTACATCTTTTGTTATAACCTGAGTGGGGAGGTCAGAGGTCACAATTGCCGGATTCCTGTTGAGATTAAATTCAGGAGCTTTTCTAACGTAAAGTTTTCATTAACGAGAACATGAATTACTCTCGACAGTTTCTCCCTCTGTATACCGTCTTCATTGCCCGAGCAGGCAAAAGATTATTCACAATATTTAACAAGAGCACAGATGATTCCCACTGGCGCCGATTGTTTCCATGGGGATATGAATCATTTATTCTCTAAGATGAGACAAGATTCAATTAAAATCTGTCCTGAAGGAAAGCTGAGCGATCACAGGAGCAAACAGCAACAAGTGACAGCAAAACAAATAAGCACACAAGACAACTGAAAACTGCAACACGAGGCATCCTTGAAAAATGCACGTCGGTATCAAAATATAATAAAGGGTTTACATAAAGTGTATAAAGAAGTAGTGATTATATTATACAGCATTATGTGTACATGTGTGAGTGCAGCCAAAACACCATATTAACTCTTCACCAGAATTACCTGACTCGTTAGAAAAAAATCACGAGCGTCGTTCCCTCACCTTTGAACTAGAAAATGTTTCTTTATAGGAGAATTTATAATTGTTGAAAAACACTGTACATTAATAATAACTTTAAAATGTTCTTATATCTATCTCTCACTTTATTATACTGTGTTAAAACCTTTATTAAATGTTTGTATTTTGTTTATAAATGCCGTGATCTCTAAGCATCTGCGACTATTGTAAAACCCGATTCAAAAAGCATCACACGACACTAACCATGCACTCCGTATTCTTCTACCTAAACTCACTCGTATGTATGCATTGCAAACAGATGCACGCCTTCATAAGAACTTAAATTATGCACCACCCACACAAACACACAATCACACACACACCACAAGCGCACTGTGCCCTCAACACGCATGTCCTCCAGATTGAAGAAGCTGCATTTTTAAATCAGTGTTTGGTCACAGTGGCGAGATGCGCTAGAAGCTGATAAAGCTTAAAGAGACACTTCGTGGTTTCAGGTTGTGACGAGGACCGATTCATACAGACACCGAACCTCAAACGACACAGATCACGACTTAAACAAATGTGTGTTTTGGCTCGCTAGATTAGATGATAGTCAATGTGACTGTCTGCAAATGATAAGAACTAACAACTCTCTCCCTCTGTGTGTTTGAGATGAGTCTCCTCTTCAGCACAGAATCACAATAGAAACTCAAAAATAATGTATTGTATATTCATTTATGATTAACAAGCCTTCAAAGATGGGTGTGGTCCAAAGAGAGGGCGCCGGAAGTAGCTCTATAAATAAAGCGGCCGTGCCATATTTGTGCTAATATGAAAGAAGGTTTTCAGGACAGATAACTAAATGATTCACTTTGAGAAATAGCAACACGTTTGTCTACAAAACCCTTTTTAAAATTTAATAAAATAGCAACATTTGAATGTAGCAACACAACAACTGTACAAAAATAGACTAAGAATCTGACAAACTTCTATGCGCCACCTTTTGGTACTTGACAATTTGAGATATTTGAGACGCTACAGACACATTCTGCTCTGAAAGTGTGGAGGATATAACTCTTCAGGGTGTGGCTGTGAATATGTGTGTGTGTGAAAGCCATGACTCAGTATCTGCAACCTTGATGCCAGCCTCAATGGAGTTCCTGCAGTATGTTTCCTTCTCCAACACACACAACAAAAATGTCCTCTCCCCACACACACACACACACACAAACACTGCTGAAGTGACCCAGGGGGAGTGTGGCCGACAGAATGTGGACTATGTTGGTAAAAATAGCTCTCACCATCACTAAAATACTCCCAGGCTTAACGTAGGCCCTATTATTCCTCTAGGAAACACACACACACACGCACACGCACACACACGCTGAGATTTAGGATGCAAGAGTCTTCCAGGGAAGCCACGTATTTTGGCAGCAACTCAGAGCTCAAATGTGTCTGTTTTACTTAGAGCAGGAAAGAACCTCTTCAGTAAACAGATCGCTTGCAGCTACATCCCAAAATTAGGACCTCTGAAAAAAAACAATATGTGTGCTTTCCCATGAAAGCGGCTGAGTACGGAAGACAAATAAAACACACAAAAGGTCATATTAGCTGCGATACATGTTTGTTTTAGAGTTAGAATTAAAATATGTAAATTACATTGTTAAGCACAGAGCCAATGATTCACACACGGACACACAAAATGATTTCAAACTGGACGTTTTTAGACAATGCTTTTGGCAACATGTAATTAAGTGAAAGTGTCTCCTGGCATCAAGATGTCCCCTGTGACATTAAAGCCACAGCACTGGGGCAACACATTGAGCATCAACCCGGCTTCTTTTAAAAAGTTGTAAAACGTATGGTTTTTTTTTCCCGCTTCAACAACCTTCTGTGGATAAATCACAAGAAGAGGGAAAGGGGGGGAAATGATTCAAAAAAACGAGAGGAGAGGGAGAAAAAGGGGGCGGAGAGAAGAAGAGGATAAGAAAGGAATGAGGAAATGTGGGACGTGTGCCAAAGAAAGAGTTAAAGAGGAAAAGAGAGAGAGAGGGTAAACTGTGCGTTTCTGCATATGACAGATACCAACCAGATGCCTGCAAGTGTGAAAAAGCGCATATTTGTTCTCAAAGGAGGAGGAGGAGGAGGAGGAGGAGGAGGGGATGAAAGCAGATATAGCAGTTCTACTTCAACTAGCCGAGGGTCGTGGTACACGCAACACCACCGAGTGTTGCAGAGTATTCTTAATAGTTGCAAAATGATCTATAATTACAGCTCCTCCTCAGGCCACGGCAGAAGTTAACTTCAGTGAAGTGGAGGCTGGCTGCATCTGTGGGCTGACGGGGGAACTAATGTGTCAGAAAGCTCACAACGCCTGCTGCTTCCGTTTGGTCAGTTTAATAGGTTTCCATTGTGCGCTCCACACAAACTGTTGTGCTGTGATTTTTCTCTGTTGCTGCTGCGTTCCTCTCACGAAACACAACACCCACTGTGTTCTGTCACGGGCCACCTCACGCCTTCTGCGTGAGCCCGTTCATTCATCAGTGTGGAGGATGAGCGCATCCGTTTTGGGAAGTTTTAAGCGTTTTACCCGTCCGAGCGTGGAACGTGTCTTACCTGCGTACGCGGGGAGGTTTGGGAGGAGGGGTGTCCCATCTCTCGTCATCCGACTGCCGGGCTGCTTTATCTGGACTGCTCTCGTTCTGGACAATTCACACACACACACACACACACACACACACACACAAACAGAAATAGACACGCGAGTTTGCGTTTAATGTGCAACTCTGGGTTTTTAAATACATAAAGAGCCAGAAGTGCTGCTACTAAATAAAAAGAAGTTGCAGTTTAGTAATGTCAAAGATTTGTTTTAGGTAGTTTAGAAACAGTGTCTCCATTCGAAAATTTGTCCCACCGCACTGTTTATGTCCCACTTGGCACATTCTTTAACAACCAACTGAAGTAATGGAAAGTATAAAACAATCTGCGTACACCAAATTAAATTGATTTTGGTATGTTCTAATGGGCAAAATGGCTTTTTATTACCCAAAAGTCATAAAAACATCTGGCTGCTCGGCAGTGCGAGTTTCTCTCAGATTTGTGCCTCTCTTATACATTGTTGCTCGGGCCACATTAGCACATTTTACTTTCAAAGTTTTTACGAAAATTCTGTCATTTTAAGAAACTTCTGAGTCGGCTCCGCCTTGTAAACACCTCCATCGAGCTTTGAGTCACAAATGAACTCAGTGTGTCTCTGTATCTGTAAATGTATCATCTCCCGAGGAACTAACTTGAAGGAAAGACTGAGGATGTGATTACACCTCATTTAGCTTCATGTGTTATGAAGACTCAATCTGGTAGGACGAGGCTACTTCCTGCAAAAAACGACAGCGCCTGCGTGCGAGCAGAAACACCCGTGTGTGGGATGTGTGCATGTGTAGGCTTATTGTTCGTACTGCCATTGAGAGCACCTATGTGGGTGTTTTAGTCACCAACAATGGCTGACTGGACGTGAGTCAACGTGTGTACGGACTGAGTCAGTACAGCACACTGATAATGTTTTGTGTGGAGTGCGAGTGCGCGCCGTTGGACTTGCAACTTTGTGAGATAATGACAAGGTTATGAAGAGAAGAAACAAACTTGCACCGGAGTTGTCGTCGTCCTCCATAAACACACGTCTACTCTGAACAAATGATTAATAAGCACAAACGTTTAAAACTAAAAATGTACAGTAAAGTTCAGCGGACTCTCCTCGCTTTAGAAGTAGCGAAAGATTTTAAGTAAGAGTTTAGAAAGTGTGCGCGAGTCTTTCCTAACGGAACACACGGTGTGTCCCTGTGAATGTCTTCTGCAGAGATCTGCCTTTCCCAGACGGATGCGCGTCTATTCTCAGACTTCTCAGAATGCATCATGGGAGAGGGGTGATGTAATTGGGGCTTCCTGAGCAGGAAGTCGACCCCTGGGTCGCTGCCAACGCAGTCTGTCATCGCCCCTCCGCCTTTAGTTTGGTCGGTCTCAGCACACTGTCTCATTGATGCTTCTGACCTCTGTTTTTTGTCTTCTCATGTCTACATGACAGAGCTGGGGAGCAGCGGCTCTACGACTTTAACTATATGTTCCAGTAGCAGTGCGGTTTGGAACCTTTCCAGTAAAGAGACACTTCTTTTGTTACGAAGTAGCAGGGAATCCCCCAAATTCGACGGGAATAAAATATGCATTTGTTAATCATAACATTACTTCTTGTAACGCTTGGTGTGAAATAACTAAAGTGTAGCGTTTCTGGAGCTCCACTTGTCCTAGCTCGCAGCCTCGTGACTTTCAAAGTCGCTTCCCCAACTCTGCTCCATAATGATGTGCGATGATGGACGTGAGCCGCGGCTCAGTGATCAACTACAGACTCAGTTTTTTTTACGTCCGTCTGTCACATGCAATATTCCAACACCAGGTTGTGATGAAATCATTACAGCAGTGCAGTTAACACCGGGGCTGCTTCTTTTTCGGTTTGGTTGCACTTCTGGTGCAATGGGAGGAGGAACGGGGACAATTAAGGATACGTCGTATACTGTGCATGTGTGTTTGGGGGCAAGGGAGACTAGTGTGTAAATGAAAAAGGGGACAGCGGTGAGTGACATAGCCAAGTCTTTGTCTAGCTCTTTTAAAAACAGGTCTGACTGTATGTGGTCCTCTGAGAGTACCCTGCAGAGGAGAGATCTCTCATTTGGCACAAACTCTGCAACTCTTCTTTTTCAGTCTGTGTACAGAGCACACTTTTCTGAAGGCCTCTCTTCCCTCTCTCCTCTACTCCCTCCTACCCTCTCCCTCCCCTGTGACTAATTTATTGTGAGTTTTCTTTCTCCACTCCAAGTGTGTTACTCAGCAACATCCTGTCTTTCTACACCAGACAGCATGCACAATATGCCGTGTTGTGTCTGTGTGTTATATGTGCGTGTGTGTCATACCATGCCCTCTTGTATCTTCGTGTTGGTGGGGCTCTCCAGTAGCTGCAGTTGTTTCTCAAAGAGCTGGGCGATGGCTCTGTGAACTAACTCGTACTGTTCCTGGAGAGACAAAAGACGAAGACATAATGAGATAAATGGAGGAGAGATGAACGAGGGAAAAAACGAAAGGTTTCCAGCAAATCAATAAAAATGCAAAAACGTTATCATGTCTAAGCTCAAAAACATCCATTTACAAGGCTGTGGAATACAACCTGTGTGAAAACAATAGAGCGGTGCTTCCCTGATGCACCTCATTACTCTCCCCCGTAAGGCAGTAAGTGTATTGCTTTTTCGGAAATGACATTGGAGTTACCGGCTTCCAGTAGTCTCTATCAAGGCAATTCTATCATGTACCTAACAGGGCTCGGTTTCCCTCTCAATGCCGGGACACGTGTGAGGGAGGGGAGATCATAAAATAGGTATGAAAGCAACAGAGGAGGCTGGGTGCTTTGTTAAAGTCAAGACGTTCATCACATTTGAATGGATGCTCGTTAAAAAAGGTACAAATAGGACAGGAGAATGTAAGTGATGTCCAGCTGAGGCAACTAGAACAAACCTTGGTCTGTACAGCGGAGTGTCGTTGCGTCCTCATCTCTTGGATCAACCGGAAAACATTAAAATCTTCTGGTATTTTCTTTAAAAAGCACACAAAACATAACAGAGTCATTCTCACTTGAACCTAAAAAGGTATGTTTTAGGTATGCGTAGGAGTGTGTGTGTGTGTGTGTGTGCGTGTGCGTGTTTACATACCCCAGCTTTGAGGAGGTTCCACGTGTAGTCGATAGCACAGATAGCGCCCGTCCTCCCACAGCCGGCACTGTACAGTCACATTCATACGGATTAGATTCGACACAAGACACACACACACTTTCCAGCTTCCTTCCTCATCGCAAACATTAACCTCTGGATTCAAATCTGTTCTCAACCACATGTATGAACGTTTTGTATGCAACAACACGTCTCCTAGACAGGATGGAGACAGGAGCCAAGCATCATGTGGCATCATGCCTGACGCATACAACTTTATCTCATGCTGTCAGAGAGCCTCTGCTACTCTAACGAGCACAGTTTCTACACACACACACACACACACACACACACACACACACACACACACACA
>NW_022280051.1:36181-39350 GCF_004355925.1 Anarrhichthys ocellatus | reverse complement strand
CACACACACACACACACACACACACACACACACACACACACACACACGCAGCTTTAAGTCCTGCTGTGCAACAGAGGAACCAGGAAATGTCCTCCGGCTGCTCATTAGAGTTCATTACACACACACACACTTAGAGAGGACTTAAATCTATAGCCTCATGAATCAGTGAGTTTCATTCCTGTTGACGACTTCGCCATCGAGTTGTTTATTGGTGGAAACGGTGAAGTCATCCTTTGTCATGCATGTAGCATTGCTTAGAAGACCTCCAGCAATCTTATCTAATAACTACAGCTGGTATTAGATTCTAAACAATGTCAAAACAATGAAATGTTCAATATGAAATCTAGCTTTTGCCAGGAGTAGACGTGTAGTAGTTGTTGCATGTCGGGTTTAGCCGCTGCTGCAACATCGATTTCAAAAAAAACACACCAACCAACCGGCCACCTGTTGCACATTCTCACTGCCTCCTCACAATAAAAACACCGTTAGTCTCATGAATCATTCAATTCGAGAGCACATGCAAGAAAAAGTGTGATTCAAGAGTCAACTAGAGCCAGCGATGCCAGTGCGAGGCATCATTTCATGCATAATATATATATACTTCTCATCCGTGTCTTTTTTTTTTTTCCCCAGACGTTGTCTTAGTTACAGTACGTGCGTACATGTGTGGGTTGGGTTCGGCGTCTCTGCGGAGGACGCTCTGCACTGCACCTACCTGCAGTGCACACATATAGGGATGTCGTCGTTCTCTTGGTATTCTCTCATTAGTGCGATCATATCCAGTATGGAGTCAAAGGACGAGGGGACGTCGTGGTCGGGCCAGTTCATGTAGTGGAACTGTGTTATCCTCCTTGTTTCCTGCAGAGGAGACGCACGCATGGATGTTTTCAAAAGGTTTAAAGAGGGTTGATGGAAGGTCAGAGAATTGAATCACAGGGCCAAGAGGAGAAAGTGAATACGTGGGCGATGTTTAAATATTAGCATTTATTAGCTTTTAGTGGAGGTGTGCGGGCATGATATTAACATAGTTCTGTTTTTGTGAAAAATGTCGTTGCCCAAATGTATTTCTGCATCGTTATGCGAGATACATCGACATAAACACTTTCAATATTGCAATATAGATATTTTGACAGTGAGGACTGCTTTTATAAAAAATGCATTTATCTAGTACAGTCTGAAGAGCAGACCGAGCAATAAGTCAGAGAACTTACATTCTCATTCTCCACCGTCAGAGTCCGGAGAAAGTAGTCTGTTCTGGTCTGCTCCGATTCCTAGAAAACATTCACACAATCCTTGACTGAAGCGGTCATTAGAACAAAATGTGAGAAATGTGGGAGTCCAGAACGACAGACCCCCCCCCCTCTCCACACACACACACACACACACACACACACACACACACACACACACACAGCTGTGATATTAGAGATTTGTCTACTCACACAGGAGATTCTGAAAGGGCCAAAACTCATTGGCTCCTCCCCGTGCAGCGGGAAATACCGCTCACACTTTTTCTAACCGGAGAAGAAACAGGAGTTAGATTTGGCTGAGAAACGAAATACCAGACACACATCACAGCTTCCTGCGCACGCACACGCACACGCACACGCACACACTCTTTCTGGCTTGATATAAACAATTAACGTTACATGTGAAACGGTGGCATTTACAGAAGGACTAAATACATAGATACTATACTTTATATACATACATGTGCAACACAGACACGTATAGAGGCATCAATGAAGGCGATGATAATTATATTATTCGTGTTAAGACAAACAGACGCATGAACATACACATTCATGCACGCAAACATACACCAAAGAGATTAAACATCGCGGCCTTACCCTTCCCATCTCAAACTCTCGACAAGCCATCACAATAACCTGCGGAGACACAAACAGGAAGGATTACAGTTGATATTTACAACCAGCCACTCGCAGGTAAATCTTACATTTCACTAAATATCTATTCCTGTGTGTTCCATTCATGAAATGCTGAATTAAATTGTACACCGCTACAGTAGCAGAGCGGACTTCAGATCTTTTCGGAGTGTTACGTTTCACTCTTGCATCTTTATCTCGCATCATTCCCGATCCTACAGGAGTAATCATCGCACCTTTCAGAGGGGCTGTGGTAGTTAAAACCTAATCACAGGCCCCTCCCCTTTCTGCCCATCTAGTTCAAGCTATAAGCACTCCCCATCTGCCCCCGACAAGCATATTAAATACTTATTTATATTGCTTTAATCATCACGCCCATCGCCCACAGTAAGCAACAGCTTTCTGTTGCTATATTCAGCGACATCCGACCAGCCAGCGAGCCACACTCACAGCTACGTTGTACTCCCAGTTCATCCTCCAGAAGTCGATGACAGTGTTCTGCAGCGGGCCCTGAGTTGCAATGTAGGCCTCTGGGCCGTCCATACCCTGAAGGGAGGGATGGGGAGAAAGAGGGAGAAAAGGCAGGATCACAAATCTGCACCGGTTTTTGAAATGTCACATTCTGTGAAGACACTTTATCTCCACATTGGATGTTCCTGTGATTCATATATAGCACTTTATTCCACCAGAATGTCTCTCGCGCTGTAATCAAAGTGTCAAACAGCAAAAGAAAGGAATTTCACCAGCTTTTTTTTTTTTTTACCTTGATGAAGTTAGCGTTTACGTAATCTGTGTCCTGATTGGTCGTTTTCAGCGTCAGCTTCACCCTGGTGTGATCAACTGGGGAGAAAAAAGAAAAAAAGAGAGAGAAATGTATTTACTTTGATGCATTTGAAATATTTTCTACTTGCAGAAATAAGTAGACGAGAAATAAGACGAGAGAGAAAAGAGCAGACGGAAAGACAGATAAATGGATAGAATGTGAAATACTGAGAGACACAGAAGACAGACTGAAGAGAATTGTAAAATAAAGAGGTTAATGGACACACACAGCTACATCCTCATTCCTAAGTGTGTGTGTACACATCTGTTACGGATGAAGCGGTTCTTCCTTTGACTTACCAGCAGCTCATTCACTAAAAGCCTTAATGAACGGACAGAACGGATGAAATGACGGAACGACGGAGGAGAAGAAGAGGATAAAGATATAAAGAAGGACAGATGTTGGGTCATGGACCTCTCTCTCTCTCTCTCTCTCCTCTCCTCTCCTCTCCTCTCCTCTC
>NW_022280051.1:21843-36081 GCF_004355925.1 Anarrhichthys ocellatus | reverse complement strand
CCCCCCCCCCCCCCCCCCCCCCCCCCCCCCCCCCCCCCCCCAGATCCTCCGACAACAGACCTTCCCCCCCCCCCCCCCCCCCGAGGTCATGAAGTACAGCGAGACCATTACACGACCTATCACTACGTACTGGCTATCTGTACATGTTCTAAATATATGTGTCCATATTTATACAAACATTACATGCTGAGAGAACGTATGTTGATGTAGTCGTTGCTTGATGACATGTGGTCCAAGTCTAAATTGGTAGATCTTGTGAAAGGTCTGTTGTCGGAGGATCTTTTGGAGATAAATAGGATAGTAACAGAAAGTAGAAGTGAAACGAGACACCAGACCACACCGGCTGATACAGCCAGACACGTGATGCTACTACGCATGTGATGTTCTGTTGCATGCAGTTAACAGATGCATTGTTTTCATGGTTGGACTTTAACAGCACTTGTTGGGCGAGTTCTAGAGGCCACATGAACAGACTAATCATCAGCATGCATTTGTACTTACATGGCAGTATATCTTTATATCGGTTCTTCTTGACATTCTCCTCCTTCTCTCCTACGTTGGTGGGGTAGATCTTCTCCGTCCGATATTTCGTCGACAACCGTCGTAACCGCTGGAATAAACAGCACAACAAGAGGGAATGTATTTAGTAGAACGTAATAACTTATCTTTCCTTTTCCTCCTCTCTCCCGCCTGCACAGAATAATACGGAATTTGTTCGAATGACAGCAGAGCAGGGTCAACCTGTGATACGGGTCAGATAGAAGTCGGAGTATCGCAGCGCTGAAGATACAAAGAAAGCTTCAAGACAGAGATTCAGAGAGCAGCCACAAAAGTGTTGGACGTGAAACTTAAACCTGTGGTGTTGTACTATTAATCTGAGTTTCAAGTTCATGCTTTAGCTCAAATCCTTTCTCATACAAAAGTGGTTCAAGGGGCTTTACACCATAATAATAAAAACAGAAAGGCCAAATGGTGAATGCACGCATACAAATACAAAGACGTGCATATAGGCGACGATGCAAATGCACAGTTTTTAATGGCAGTATTTGATTTACAGGTTGTTTTGCATCAGAGCGATGAGGTGATTTGTCAGATATTTGATTAGTTGCATGAAAGGACTTTTCAAGGCCACTTTCTCTCTGCTAGCCCCTTTGTGGTACCTCTACACCACCAGGTCACACTGTGACATTAAATGACAAAGCAGGAAAGCAGATTTTACTACCAACAATATACCAGGAAACATAAACAAAGCTTATCACATCCTGTTGACGTCACCACTGAGTCAGTGTGCTACAGATTTCTATTGTACTCCTGCATCAAGCATCCTTTCTGAGAGGAAAGAGGCTTCGGCCGCTGAGCAGAGTTGGGGTGCCGAGAACACTTTTGTGATCAGATATTAAGGGTGCTTTCACACCGGACCTGCTCGGTACAGTAAAAACAAACTGGGGTCCGTTTGCTCGGGTAGTTCGGTTCATTCGGGCGGGTGTGAAAGCTGCCAATCCAACCTAAACAACTGAACCAAGACCGCCTGAGAAGCAGGATCTAGGTCCGCTTCACTCCGAGGTTCATTTGAGATGTGAAAGCAAGCGAACAGCAGGATTTTATGACAGCAGATGTGTGATTTTATAAGATTTTAGGCCAAACTACTATTAAAAACATCTGTTCAGGAAGCGATCTTGCCGACCTGTAGAAGGCCATGCATATAACCTTCACACAGCTGCTGTGTTTGTATCCGACTCTGTACCGACGGCTCATTAAGTCCATTAAAAAAAAAAAAAAAAAGAGTGTGACGGCCATCAGTAACACGCCTCGTGCACAGCTCTGTGTGCTCCTCGACGTTCGCATCTGTGAGCCGACTTGCTAATAATATTAATAATACTTATAATCAGTTATTTCTTCGTGGTCTTTGCAACACCGATTTAAATGGAATTTGGTTCCCCATGTGGGTCCTGACGATGTGGGACGACAATTTGGTCCGGATCAAACCAAGCGAACTGCAGCTCAACTACAGATTTAGGGGACTTTCTGAAGCTTCCAGTGAATTCTATCACTCATTCACGCCGTCACTGTGGCCTCGAGTGTCACAGCGTCACTTTCAAGACTTTGAGACTTTTGCACCATTAAAAAACTCCTGCTGCTCGACTCTGATAGTGTTCACACGATATCTCTGTCAAATGAATTTTCTTTTATTCTCTCAGTTGCTTCAATCACTTCCTTCTCTCTTTCTGAGACAATTAAGCTTCACTCTACTGTTTCCCTCTCTCTGAGAAAGTCAGTGTGGGCGTTCGGAGCCTCGTGTGAAAAAACGGTCCCACCTCTTCTCTGTGGCACCAACTGCAGGCTTTCCTCATGTTGCTGTGACACTGACACACTGACACACACACACACACACACACACACACACACACACACACACAGTACATCCTGATTTCCTGAGAACTCTCAAACCTCAAGACTCGTCTTCCTGTCCCCGTTCCTCTTTTCATTTTTGTCGTAACTTCGTAGCTATTGCGGAGGAATACGCAACAACACGTACACAGACAGCAATGCAAAGACACACCGACAGAAACTATTGCAAAAAACATGGAGGCTGTGATGAAAATATCTACAACATCAACGACAGCATTGCATAGTTGAGGATAGGGATGCACTGAGACCCGGGGTAATACAGACTTAAATGGTTGGATCGGGAATTGTGACAATGGAGCCGATCTATTCAATTCAATGTTTAGATACCAAATACATTATATACTTACATTTTTATTCCTTGCTGCATTAAAAAGGTTTTTTGTTTTTTTTTAAGTGTAATTCCTGTTAATTTTGAAGATGTTTTACCAAGTTGCTGGTGTACGATTTTAATTAATTAATAACAAGTTGGTTCATTTGTATCGACGTCTTCATTTAAAAAAGGTTGGATCGTTGCATAGTTGAGAACTTCTTTCCTATTTAGTTACAGCTGTTTGTCGTACATATTGTTTTCGTATATATCTTCCGTGCATTACATGTCAATCTTAAATGTGAATAAGTTAGAAACACTTCAAAAGAGATGATTTCCAGAAAACACCACAACTCTCAGTTCCTGTCTTCTGTTCAATTTTTCCTCTGAAATATCTTTGACACGGGGCTTCAGTGCTTTCATAAACTGACGAGCTGACTGCTGTACTCACTGAATACACTACTGACACACACACACATAAACAGCTTAGACTCACGGCACAGAGGCACCCTAAAGACATAATGAGTTTTTCGGCTTTCATTTTGCATCATTCGTCTTTCTAAACCACCACAACGACGACGAGCTGAGGGAGAGGAAACAAGGGAGAGGAAAGGAGATGGGGGAGGAAGAGAGGTACACACCGAGACTGTGGGCGGCAACACAGCTGTGCATGAGTTCATTTGTGTCTGTGGTAATAGCATTAGAGCTCCTCTGGCCCCATGCGAATTACATTTCTAACAGAGGTCTGCTTCTGTGCTGGGCCAGAGCCCGGGAAGACAGACAGACACAGACACACAGACACAGACACACACACACACAATGAGCAAGAGAAGGCAGGCAACAGGGATTCGTGATGGTTTGTGATTCTCCCAACCCACAAAACACATTATGTGGAGACAAACACGTGCACTATTGTGCCTTCTAACACTGTAAAGATCACATGTACTTTATTTCCCCTTTGTAGCCCATTTCGCTTCATTTACAGCAAACTGGGAAGCACGAGGCGATTCCCCCTTTGAAGACCATGAAATCTGACATTTCGCAGCACCTAATCAATGATTTGTTTTGGCCCTGAATCGCTGGTTTTGATCTCTACAAGATACGACTATGTCAGCTCACCACTTGTACAATTCATGGGGTCAAATTGAGGAAAAAAAATTAGAAAAAAACAACCAAGGAAATAACTTCAGTACCCCGCTCAAAGACTAGAGAGGCGCAGGTGTATCAGCCGACCGTCTGTTTAACGGCTGACATCAGGTTAAAAAAGCCACATCAGAAGCAAACAATACATGTTTTGCTTCTATGTACCTTATTTGACTGATTGTGGAAGAGGCCTTTGTAATATGTGTATGGCAGTATGCCCACCTACTACAGCTGTCAAATTACCAACAGATGTAGAGAGGAGCGGTTGCTTGAAAACTAGAATTGTTAAAAGCTGCTTTCGCATCCTCCTTTTGTGCTCGAGCAACAACGCAAAGGGAATGACAGAGATTAGTAAATGCATCGGTGGTTAGAGTTGAGTTCCATGATAATGGAAAAATAAACATCGCACATATGAAAGCTTTATTGTATTTAAAGCTTTTTTAAATTTGATACATCATTATGGATGGAGACCCAGCTACCTTCTGTCTCGCCATTTTCCTCTGTACTTTCCACTGTCACGCAGACAGACCCTGTTTCTAATTACTCTTACTTCCTCTGTTACGTCACGCACACACACACACACAGACAAATAATGGGTAAGCCTGGAGGATGCAGAAGAAATAAAGCAGAGGGAGAGAGTACCTTTTTTTAAACAAACCAAGAGAGGTGGGGTGTATGGGAACGAGGAAAAGAGAGATGGAGGAGAAGAAGTGTGGGTATTTCAGATAAAAGGAGTGATATGGAGAAAGAGGGGGGAGAAACAAAGGGGAGGTGAACAGGGAGGAAAGGGGGAGAGAGCCAAGGCTTTTAAGAGGCTCTTGGTTACTAAGCCAATGGGTTTTTTTACTCCTCGTTTCTGTCGTCCATTCACACGCTCTCTTTACACACACTGTCGCTTCGCACTAGCTTCTGTCCTCAATGAAATTCATCCTTTAAGTCATTTTTTTCAAGCACAATTGCCAAATATGTGGCGGTTCTAGCTTGTTAAATATGTGGATTTGATGCTTTTCTTCATCATATGCGACAGTAAACTGAACATCTTTGACTTTTGGATTGCTAGTTGCAAAAAAAACATAAGTTTGAGCTCTGGGAAAATTGTGTATTTTACGATATAAATCCTCTTATTTAACAACAGTAGAAACATCGAATGTTACGTGTACACAAACACGTAGAAAACATTTCTCTTCACAGGAAAGGGAAGTTAGTGAAACACTAGAAAACCCATCAAACCGTTTTCACACAGTAAAACACTAGAACGCACTGAAACCACCTACACTGCACTGTTGTGGTCTAGTCTGCAAAAAAAAAGTGCGAGGCACATTACCCACATTTTAACAGCTGATGGACATTTCTTAGCAGAAGATGTTCACTTGCACTCTTTGTCAAAAGTTAAACTAGTGTTCAACTTTTCGGACAAACTGAGTTACAGTAGTTTGGTCAGCCGAGGTCATCTACCGATGTATCAATGGTGCTTTTTGTTTTCTCTTTCGGTCTTAAATTAAAAGCAAAAAGTGATCGAGTGTGGAAGGAACAGGAGCAACGTGACAACGATTTTCTATTTCTACCTTTCTACTCCCTTCTGTACCTATTATTTTGCAACTTCCCATCAGTCAGAGGAGTAAAACAGCATGACTGAGTTGGGCAGTTTCCTGTGAACGCTTGACTTCCACCGTGTGTCTCTCTCTCTCTCACTCACACACACACACACAGGGCGTTGCCCCAAAAGAGCCCAGTGCCTACTTCACAGACCCCCTTCAGGGTGTGACTGAGTCATGTGTGTGTTCGCAGACACATTTCTTCACAATGACTTGACTTGGCCTGAAATAGCTCCGAGGATGCCGGGCCGGTTACTGGACACAGAGCGAGACAGATGAGAGACGACGGAAAAAGAAGATTAGGAAAAAATGTCAAGAGAGATGGAAGGAGCAGCGGAGAGGTAAAAGAGAGAGAGATGTAGCTGTTAGTGGGTCTAACCTACTTTCTGTCTCCTGGCTGAATAAGTCAGCATCGCTGTACTTCCCTGGCACACTGAATTATTCACACACACACACACACACACACTTTTTTGAACTCAGCCGTAAGCACTGATCGGCAGAAAATATGCTCTCTCTGCAGAAGCCATGGGAAAAAGTGTGTGTGTGGCCAGGAAGTGAAGGTGTCGAGCGCCAGAGAGAGGCCGTGCTGACGGTCACCTTCCATGCAGACACACACACACACACACAAGCTAAAATAGGTCACCTCTTACAAAGCACTCAGAAAAATCAATCTCCCTAAAAGGGTCTGTATGAAATCAGACAAAAAGGCTGCAACGTCATGTTTAGTTGTACAGAAAGAAAGTGACTGAGTGCACAAAAACAAATGTGTAGTAGTGACAGGAAGGGGGTTATGATGTAAAACCGGCAGACACTCTAAGAAGTTCCTTCTCCGGGCCAAGAAATCGTCCAGCAGTTCAGGTTAGTTTAACGGTTAAACAGAGCCGAATAATCAAGCTTGATCACTAAGGAAATAACATGAGACACAACCCTGACCTTTAGCAAGAGTCAGGGCTCCTGGACTGTGTGTGTGTGTGTGTGTGTGCGCGAGACCTCGTCGTTAGCTAAAGATCCTGACAAAGATAATGTCTGACGACCAGCATCAGTTGCCAAGCTGTATACTCGCATGCATGCATTGTGCAGTCATTTCCACTTCATGGCTACTGGCCAATGTAGGTCAGTGGAGCACTGATAGCATGAGTGGACATGAACGCAAGCACGCACACACACACACTCACACACACACACACACACACACACACAGCAGAATGTGCTTTCCTTTAATTAGCCATCAGGCTTCCCTTTATCTGTATCCGTCACTCTTTTATTTTCAGTTCCTAAATCATCCGAATGTCTGACTGTTATACAAATCACTCAGGCAGAGATGCGAGTATATGTGTGTGTGTGTGGGTGTGTGTGTGTGGAGATAGAGGGTCACACTAACTGCTGGAAACACCTGGCCTGAACCGAAAGCAACCGGTTCAACCAGCCATTTAAAATCACCGTCACCTCTGGGTGCCCACTTACTTTGGGACCTCAAATCTCTGCTCGGCATGTACAGTACTCGGTACACAGAAAATCCTTCTCATTTGGCTTCCTTTGACTAACGAGTCCGGGATGTTGTGGCTTTTAAAACGTCGGAGGACAAAACAAAGTGGACAGAGAAAATAAACGCAGGAGGAAGGATGTAGTGGGGAAAGAGATGAACTGAGAGATGTGGAAAAACATTCATCTTCTGGTTTAAGTGTCAGAATATCTGTTCGGGTGTGTAAATGCATTTCCTCCACCTGTTTTTGTGTACGTCAAAAGGGTCTTACGAAATATGACGCACTGGAAGAAGACACGCATTAAAAACGCATTACTGAACGAGAGCGGAGAGAAACACACGACTCTTAGAAGTGTGACGTGTTGGATTTTCAGTTAACGTTGTTGAGTCCGTGGCCATACTGAAGCAAACACACAGTGTACATTTTTTTCGGGTATTTGCCTGGTGGTGGTTTCCCGCTCTTGGGCTCGGCCTGCTGCAGGAAGCAGATGTGGACAAAACCGCATGTAATCCCAATCACCTGGGACAGGAGCTCATTGTGCGTTTAGTGTTTGTGTGCATGTTTTTAATCACTTCCCTGCTCTGATATTCACAGTCCATATATGGGGGGGGGGTCAAATATACACTGTGTATGTGAGCTGCCATGGCAAAGATGACTCCATGTAGCCATTTCTTTTCACCTAACACACACACACACACACACACACACACACACACACACAGTATTACTGCAGTGGTTTGAGTGTGTGGTCTCCTTATCTTGATCAATAAACTTCTTCATCGTTGTTGGAGGCTCAGCTAGCTTTCATCGTGCAAGGTCTCTCTCTCGCTTTCACACACACTAATTTAGTCCAGAGCGGAAATATTTTGCTTTCTTCTGAGAAACACCCGGCTCAGGGGCAAAAGGCTGGTTTCTGGGTTAAGCCGTGGGAGGAGGGGGAAGGAGACTTGTGACACCAGAGGAAATTGGGAAGTCTTGTTACAGTAACACGAGGCGGGCTTACAGTGGTTGACACACACAGACACACAGCAGCCGACCCCTGCAGTGTACCCCATCTCCACCCGCGCACGCAAACAAGCTAATAAAAGCGTACAGCCGTACAAACACGCACACCAGGTTTCTCATTCCATAGCCAGTGATGGAAGACGGCAGATTTGAACAATTATGAACCCAAATTAAAAACTTAGGATGTATAATTTTCTTAAAATAGATTTATTGAAACCTAAAGCCTTAGACTTCAGTCGACTGCCTTAGCTGAGTTAATCTCAAACAACTCTGAACACAAGTCCACTCTACTCTTGAAAACACACAATATATAAACTGGCACTTGCCTGCATCCCTGACCAGTGAGGTGTGTGTGTGTGTGTGTGTGGGCTTGTGCAATACATGGGCATAAAGGCTTCCAGATCATGTGCTGCAGGCTCAGATATGTGTGCAGCCACTTAAAATGCAGACACAAAACTCGGAGGATGAGGGGAAGCCCCCTGGTGACTCTGGAAACAGCTACTACACACAAACCCACAAGAACACACACACACACACACACACACACACACACACACACACACACACACACAAGTTAGGCAGCGGCCCATCTCATTTTCTTGCCTCCCCTCCAAGCGTTTTATGTCTGCTCAACAGGACACACGTTTAGAGAAGTGTGTGTGTTTGCACTTTTTCGCTTTCTTTGATGTGCGGCTCGGGAGTAATCTACCTTGCAAAGGTGAGGCAGGAACACACACACACACACACACTAAACCCTTTCTAGACTACAATGTTGAGCCCAGTGTTCCCAAAAGCAGGTACGCGATTATGCCCGTGTATTTAGAATCAATATCAGGCAGAACTGATCACACAAGTTAGATTGTATCGTTATTGTTAGTGGTTTATTTACATCGTGCTCTTTATTTAATCTCTCCTCATTTCCAACTTGAACCACTTTGTAGCTACATTTTACTGGACCTGTGAAATGATTCTTAACACCTCTATAAAAGACACGCAAATTGTCTCCTTCTATCTCATAAATGGGTCGCAAAATATCCAGGCATCTGTTCATGTGCAGACGTCTGCTCATGTGCCACACGGGGACGCATGAACAGACGCCAACATCTCAACGTGTTTGGAGAAATGTGTTCTCAGCTCCGTGTTTGACAACAAGTTCGATTTTGCATAAGTTTTGTTAAAAAAAAAAAAAAAGGTGCCATGTACGAGAATTGGGCGCGTTTCTATTGATCCGAGCGCGGCGACGGCTGAGCCGGCTGCTGGCAGCTAACGGTGCTTACAGCGCTAACAGCGAAAGAGCTGACACAGCCAACAGTGTTTACCTGAGGGTGGGGTGCTACGCTTTCGTGACACATGTACAACAAACACTGAGGCATTTTTTTTTTAAGTCTTCTTTAATAGCACGTTTCTTTCGGGCTGCGTGGTGGCCTAGTAGTTACAGAGGGTTTCCCATAACACTGAGGTCACAGGCCCTGCAAGCTTGCATGTGTGCGCAATGAACCTGGTCTCGAGCTAAACTCCACTCCTAACACCTCTCACTCACTGCCACCTCAACACAAATACAGGACTCTTTATAGATCACCGTGTGCCCTTAAATGTGCTTTGTCGCGAGTAAAGTAGCCGGTATTAAAGGTTGTCTTGTATTCAGGCCAGACGCAGTTTACCTCAAGCAATCTCACCTGGATCTTCAAAATAAAATTATATATATTTATATACACTGTTATATTTTGACAGTGGAGGATACATTTATGTAAACCCAAATGTTGAATCTGGAAGTGCCCATATCGTTGCCTCTGTAGCTGGCTATTTGTCTCGGGCTCTCTTACATAAGCGCACTAATAGCTGGTTTGGGAAGTCGTGGGTTGACGGAGCCGGTTGATAACCACCCTTGTGACACAACTAAGATCGCCATTGTTTGGTTTTGTGAAACCAGCGACTGCAGAGATGCCCCATATTTTACAGAACCTGCGTCATGATGAGACAGACTCCGGGACTCGACAGTACATGTTTTGCCTTTCATCCCATTTGTATCCCTTAAAATTAAGCGATCGTCGTCGGACCAGATTGGTTACAATGATCATACGTTTTACTGATGACATGCTGCGTGACGTCATTGCCGAAGCTTCAATCTTTTTCCTGCCGATATAGGTCATTTCATATCTCGATAACAATATCTATATTACGATATAGCACGTTCTATGGTAATTCAATAAATGAATAGTACATGTGAAAAAATAAAAGACACTTCTCACATTTGGGTGCCAGATGGAAAAAAAAACTAAATTCAAGTGTTCGTGTTCCATCAAACAGCTGCAGAAGGAGTATCGAACGGAGCATATAATATCCGCCTTGTTGCCCTTTCCAGCGCATTGTAATTATGCCAATAAAACATTCTATATTTAAAACAACAAGCAGTCAGAGTGGGTGTTCTGGTGACTCAGTGTGTGCAAAGGAGCACACCCCATGTGCTTGTGGCGTTGTCGAGCTCGACTCCAGCAAGTGAGAGCTTCACGCGAGGCCGGCAGCAACCGGCTGAAGCACCAACTTCACATGTTGGCTGACGAGTCTCAACCGCGCTCGAGACTCCGACCACCGGTGCTCCATTGGAACAGGTTTTCCTGTCTACATAATACAGATGAAAAACTCTTAATTCACCAGCAGATGTTGCCATCTGAAAGAAAATTTAGCTTGAAGCCCCCATTCACATGAACACCATGAAGGTAAAGCTTCCATGCACAAAAATATAACTGGATTACTATAAATGTATTTCAGAAATAGTTCAAATTGAAGCCTTTACATGACATTTACGCGAGCAGTTTTATAGTCGTGTTACTGTCTGGAGGGATGTGTGATAGCCGAAAGGCTGAACAGGAAATGTGCGTTTCACTGCAGAAAGGAATTATTGTGTTTCATGCCAATAAAGCTCATTTTGAAAAGGAAAACTGAACAGATATCACGTGAAGAATCGAGGCATGACGAGCAGTCGGCGGCATCCGGCAAGCTTGAAAAAAAAAAGAAAAGAAAAAAAAACAAAAAGAGGGATTTCTGATTTTAAAAAAGGCTGCGATTTTTCAGTAGCAACCCGGGCTGAAGGGACGTTTTGTTGGGAACACTGATAAAGAAACTCAAAGGTTCCCACCCACAAGCTATAAGATCGCCTCTCTGCTACTGTGTGTAGCAGGCGGTTTGACAAGGCGTAGATGAAGTTGTGAATGAGAGGTGCTTAAAGAAGAACCTACGTTTACACCAGTCAACACTACACGAAGAATGTATGATTAAGAGGAACCAGCAGCCAATAAAATGTTCTCTTAAGAGATACTATAAGATTATTCCATCTATACGTCTGTAATATAGAAGTTCATCCATAAAGAGCTTCCTCAATGCCTCTCGCACAGCACCAACGCCCCTCGTAGTCTTAGGTTGAAGTGCAACATACGCTACCTCCCTGTTTTACGACACACGCTCATCCCCACGGTCGTCAGCACACAACTGGACACATACAGGAGCTTTTCCTTATTTTCCGAATTTGTTACGGTCCTATTTTCAGCGTGAGAAGCCTGACAAATTGTGTAGCTTTTATCCAAAGTGTGCCCGGGAGTTGATAAAGCTCCGGGTTTAAAGCCAGGACAAAATGTTATGAAATAGACCAAGAAAGAATGTTGCAAGCTCCAGCAAGCAGCTCGGATGAAGCAGGGAAGTAAGGAGAATGAAGTGTGTGTGTGTGTGTGTGTGTAACTGTAGGCAAGGTTAACCCAGACACTGATTCGCCTCTTTCACAAACAATCAAACTTCAGTACAAAAAAAAAAAAACACCAAACCAACATTTAACTTCCCTGCGACATGATGTGAATCAGAAAGGAAATCCAAACCTACGGTCTGCAGCTACAACTAGTTCAACTGTTTCTTTCTGAATCCTTCAGAGGCTTTGCTCAGTTACATTCATTTAAACTCACAAATGAAGTGTGCCCACCAGCTAGCATTCCCTAACGTATCCCCCAATCAACACCATCACCACCTAATATGACCGCATAGTGATGCAAATGGTGTTACAGGAGCGCCGTGCTGGTTGTGGCTATTTCAGCAATTTGGTGTCCTGGAGTTGCAGAAAAACAACATCATCCAGCGATGCATTGTGGGTATGACTGCAGGTCAGCGGTCATCACGAGGCAAACAAAATATGTTATCGTCTCTTTCCACATGTAAGAAAGTAGTAAAGTAACAAAATACAGTACTATAGAATTTGGTATTATATCCTTGTCAACGTTGGCTAAAACATGGAATCATAATCACAAACAGGATGCATGTTGCAGACCACAACTATGGAGGGACAACAAGAGAAAAGAGAGACAGATTAGGTTTTGTTTGTATCCCCTCGAGGAACATACACTCAGTTGCCAGTTTAACAACATGGCCGGTCTAATACAACAGCCCTGCTCTCAATCCAACCCTCATGAAGGCTATGATGTTAAACTTGAATCAACTCCATGGTCATTTTGGAGACTAGATTGTGGTGCAGTTCAATTTGATTGCATTATATTGTGTCTCAAATATGTTGTGCACCCTATAAACTGAGTGTAATGCGCCTGAAAGCTGGGGGGGAACTATATTTAGCAAATAAAGCTATCGATTCAACTGTCTTTAGGTTAGATTTGTCATCCACTACCATACACATCGGCCCGAAACCTCTACTTAGTAAGCAACTGCAGTCATTCTATAAATATTTCATATAGATTTTCTAGCAATAGGCTAAATAAAAAATGATGCATATTACAGGTACACCACAGGAGATAATACGTAGAATGAAGCTCAGTGGACGGTCACTGCTCATTGAGTATGACAGAGGACAATGAATCACTGCACTGTATCCTAACAATCAGGCATGGTTATCAGACAGTAAGCCATAATAACTGCACTTTAGCACAGCATTTACCTACAAGCTAAGCTATCCCTGGAATAAAAACAGCCCAGGGGGGCTGAGAAGTCACGTTAACGTGTCTTGCTGTTGTCTCTTTTTTTTTTTTTAAATAAAAAGGAGCCGGTAGTGTTTCTGTGGTTTGGGAGACAATGCTAGGCCGCCATGTAAAGCCTGGAAACGGGAAGGGAAGAGGAAGAGGGCAGTGTGGCCGCCCCTGCCTCACCTCCTGGGGGACACGGGAGACCAGGAGACGGGGGGGGGGTGGGGGGTATGGTGTGGAGGAAAAAGGGTGGAGGTTATGATGGGAGAGAGGTCTGTTGGAGGTGGGTGTAAGGTAATAGGAGGCTATAGGTAAGCTCGTGTAAATGTTGACCCACCATGAAGTCGCTGCCGAAGTTGTCCTCTCCCCTCTCCTCGTCCCCCTCGCTCATGGCCTTCACCCCCTGGATAAACTTTCTCAGGATGCCGGCTTGGTCCATCCTTCAGTCCTCTTGTAACGTATCCCGTTGCCTTTTCCTTTTTGTAAAAAATATATATATCAGCCTCCCAAAGTAGCAAGGGAGGAGAAGAAAAAATAAAACAAAAAAGGGACACAAGGGAAAAGGGGGGAATAAATAAAAATAAATAAGCTTCACGGATCTTCCCAGAGACTCATCGTCGGTTCATAACACAACACCTTTTTTTTTTATTATCGCCCCATGTTGTTTCTCCCTTTCCTTCTTTCTTCTGGGCTGTTTTCCACAACGGTAACGATTCGTCCCAAAGAAAAGCCGCGGCGGCCGGGCGTTCACGTCCACAGACAAGTGTGCAGCCGCGGTGTCACATAAAGAGTGCACACCGGGCTCTGTGGGAAAAGAAAAAGAAAAGGAAAAAGACAAAAACCTTCTGGTCAGTCTATCTACCCCTCCCTGTCTACCTCGGTTGCCACATTCACACACACTGCTGCTAGTTATTCGCTACTGGGGAACATCCGGACTGGGCAAAGCCGAGGGGGAACAAGACCCTCCCCTTCCACTCTATAGCTGTCTGTGATTGGACAGCTGACGGCAAACAGTGGAATTCCATTGGCTGACGCAGATGTAGCTCTGCCAAAGCACCACGTTTGATTGGATAGAATGTGTGTCTGTCGTTTTGACGCGGTTCGTTGTCGGCATCGGTATAATAAACCACATTTTTGTGAATAAAAGAAAGAACCAAATTACTGTAAAAAAAAAATAAAAAAACTAGATAATAAGATATATAATTATAAGAATATGTCCAGAAATCCTTTTTTTCCTGAAAGTATTTTATTGCTTGGAGTATTTATACTTCAAATGTTTTGTGTGTGTGTGTGTGTGTGTGTGTGTGTGTGTGTGTGTGTGTGTGTGTGTGTGTGTGTGTGTG
>NW_022280051.1:0-21833 GCF_004355925.1 Anarrhichthys ocellatus | reverse complement strand
GTGTTTTAATATGTAATTAACTGCCAGATAGACCAAAGATAATTTTCCACCTTTCCATAATTTCTACTTAAATATAAAAGTTGTGTCACTTTGCAACATGTTTTTATTTTCTTGTCATTCCAATAAAATATTGGATTTTGTTTTTGGAACAAATGTCAATTGTGTTAATTTTCCAGCCATACGTTATCCTATGAAAATACTGCATACATTGTTTATATATATATATACAGTATATGTTTCCATATGTATAGTAACTACTCAAATTACTTTTTGGAGTTACCTGCTTTTTGGAGTTACCTGCCGTGTTATGATTTTAATTTTCCCATTAACCTCTGGTCCAAAAGCAATCCTGACTAACTTTATACTCTTACATCTAACCTTACTGTCATTTGTCTAAAACAGTTGCTTACCCAAGTAGCAATAGTAGTTAACCTAAATAACGAAACAAGCAGTAAAGTGTTCTGTGCTTAGTTGTCACTGAGAATAATCCTTTTCAATTACTGTAAATCATTGATGCATTAATGTGAAAGCATTTCTGTTATGTAAGCGGTCCAGGTGGCTCTCTGTCTAATTCCTTCAAATAGTTTTAGTGTAGGTGGGAGTCACATGTATACAATAACACATTGAAGCCACTGACCTGCGCCACTATCTCCAAATATTATACAAACATACACGTTTGTCTCTGTCAGGAGATACAGGAGAGTACAGGTTACAGTAAGCCTCGTTCTACCGTTTAATAATCCGGTCATTCAGCCATAACGCTGTTATTGATTCAATAGCACTAACACAGTTAGATGGATGGACGGACGGACGGACGGACAGACAGACAGACAGATAGACGGTCAGATAGACGGACAGACAGACGGATGGACAGACAGACAGACGGACAGACAGACGGACGGACGGACGGACAGACAGACAGATGGATAGATATGTGAAGGCCAGAGTAAAGAAGCAGCTAACAGCCAACAGATTAGTAAAATATATAATCTGGATTAAGATACAGACAGAAATAGAAACAAACAAATTCATCATGAAACATCCCCACTGGTTGTCACTCTGTCACATACGTAAAATATGTTGTTTTACACAAACGTGATTGGTGTTTCGCAACTAAATTTCTATTAAAGTATGCTAATTGTGAGCATCCAGGTCATTTACTTTTAGTGGAATTGACAAACTGGTGAGAAAAACAGAGCTACGGAGATGGAGAGAAGAAACAAAAAACAAATGGTGAATTGGTATTCTCGATAGAGCTTCCGGGGGACGGAAACTCAATAGACACTTATGCACGATTAACTCTCTTTCGATAAGCACACACAGAAGGGGAATCAAGTGACATTGTTTTCCTTTAGTTCTACCAGTGACAACAAACAAACCCGTCTATTCAGGCCGAGGAAGAGGGAGAAGGAGAAGGAGAAGGGGACGCTGTCACTGAGCCAACAAGCTTCCACACACAGACTGCTTCTTGTTGCTCTCGTCTTTAAACGTACTTGCTTGTTATCCTCGGTAAATATCCCATGTTTTCCTTCTGTGTTTCTGTCCTCTCTTCATTTACCAGACATGAGCAACACAGTTGATTTTCCTGCCTGACAACAGTCTTCATCCCAGCCAATAATTGTACAATGTGAGCATTAACAAGACAGAGAGAACACACAACACGCAGTCTGTCAACAAGCCCAAGGTGACATATTTATGTCTTTTGTGCAGCCAACAGTCGAAAACGCAAAGATATTCAGTTGACTATCACATAAACAAACCTTTTTACTTCCCTGCATCAACGTGATCTCTAATTCTCTAATTCATATTTATAGCCACAGACAATACAGTCTTTGATTATTTGCCTGAAAATGTAATTTAGTAATAATATTCATGTGCAGAAAGAATTGTTTAACGGGCGCTATTTGCGAATAATGTTTTCATTTGATCTCTTAAGTTATTTCATATTTTTGTGCCAATAAGCTCTCTAACTAACCGATTGCAGTGAGGCGAGCTCTGTCTTAATGTCACATTTGTGTCCATACAGTGTCTGTACAGAGGAGTGCGACCATGTGACTGAATCATTATGTGTGTCCGCGTTTGGGGTGAGATTTGTTTCTTTTCTTCCACAGTTCAGTGGAAACAGGTCAAGCAGACTGAAGAGATGAACACACGAGTACTCTACTTACTGTGTGTGTGTGTGTGTGTGTGTTATGGTTATATGGGGAATAATATTTTAAGAAAAGACCTCGTGGCCTCCTGAGATCCACCCCCTTCTCTCTGTCACTTCCTGTTCTCAGCACTGCTTCTGTTTTCTCTGTACTGTATCTGACCCTGACCTTTGACCTCTCGGTGGAGAAGAGGGGTCACAACAGGGATCAATTACATATTTTATTAATATCCCCGTTTTCTTCCTTAACCACTCGCCCCTGTCTATCCTCTTTGCCTCAATTACCCCCCCCCTCTCACTCCCCCTTTGTTCTTACTCCCCGCTTTTATCTCCCCCTCCTCTTCTCTTCCTCCCTTTCTCTCCCCTTTTACTCCCTCTCTTTTCTCTTTCTATCTCTCCCTTCCTGGAATGTGCTGCTCAGAAGCAGCTGAGTGGAGGAATGTCGCTGTAACAAGCCCATACACAACCCCGAGGGAGGGAGGCTCCCGACACACACACACACACACACACACACACACACACACACACACACACAAACACACGCTATCTTTCTTCTTCGTGGCGTGTGTTCTTTGACTTCTTAACCACTGCTAAACGATAAACTCCTTCCTTCCTCTCTCCCTTATGTTCTGCCTTTCACACATGTGTGCCTGCAGTGGAGGGCAGAGAATGAAGCTGCATTTTTGAGGACATAGCAGGATGCGTATATCTGGCCTGGGCACACAGACATACACACACACACCCACACACACACAAAACGAGAGAGAGAGAGAGAGAGAGAGAGAGAGAGAACGTGAGCCTGCCTGTTGCAGTAATGAAGTACGGTGTAAATGTCTGCCCTCAGGGAGGAATGACTCAGTTGCATGTTACACAACCCCGCCATGCCCCCCTCTGTTGCAGGCTCACTCAGAATTCACTCATATACAGAGTCACCAATAAGAAAAAGAATAAAAGAGAGGAGAACCATAACAGATGATGCCTCCATACATGTGACATTATCCTATCATGCTCTGTGACAGGTGATCACATCCACAGGGCATGAAGGGTCACTGAATGGTTTGATGAGTATGAAAATCATAGCATGTGGTTTTCATGCTATGGCCTCAACATATATCAACTTAATTGAACAGCTATTTTGGAGAGTATTGTAAAACAAAATGGCAAATCACGAAAAGAAGCAGGAAAATAGAGCTCCAGAGGCTTGGAGAACGTGTGTTGTGCTGGCTCAACATTTTATAAAGACGCTTTGTGTTGTTTTTTTTCCTTAAATTCCTTAAAAGGAGAGGAAGAAACTGGAAAATATATTTCTATTTGGAGGCCCAGAACGTGCAGATGTCAGGTCGAATACCAAATGACTGAAAGCAGTGGTGGAAAAAGTATTGAGATGCCTCACATAAAAGTAACACATGCTGTTAAGTCTAAAAATACAATATTTATCGTTAAATATTAGTAAAGTAAAATATGTAAAGCTGGAATACCTCAAATTTTACGAAAGGACGGTACTTGTTTCAATGTAGTTTGATTTAGCAAATAAATGTTAGCTGGCAGTATCTGAGTATTACAAAACAATAAAAGAACAATATATATATATGTATATATACATATATATATATATATACACAACAATAGACATATATATACTGTGCATAAACATACAAACAAAAAAGTCAACATTACTGGAGTTACATGGACTTATTTAATGGTATCACACGTTTGAATCTCAGCCTTATTATCTATTATATTATATACATCTATTATATGTGTGATATGAGTGTAGGAAACAGTGTGTGAGGGTGAGGTGGGTGATGTGGCACTGCTCAACCTTTTATGTGCATTTGTGTGTGTGTGTGTGTGTGTGTGTGTGTATAACCCTTCCCTCAAAAGATTCCAGCCAGCCTGTCTCTGTCTTCACCAACGTTACACACACAGGCACAAGTACATACACACACACACACACACTGGCAGGCAGCCAGACATTGGCGGTTGGACGCTCTGTCAGATTTAGACACGTAATTACTGTCCAAGCATTTTGAGAGCTGCATGTGTTTGTCTCTGTCTGTACCACATGAGTGTTTTACATGGAGTGTGTTTATGTCAGTGACACTGGTACACAGCTTTCCTGCTTGGATATCGACACATTATTGTAAATGGTCAACAGTACCTGAAGTACATTCTGACATACTGTTTTAGGTCCAGTCACTGTAGAGTAACTAGTTATCCACTGGCGCCACCCAGTGGGAAACTTTTGAGAGTTGCAGTGCAAACGTCGTTAATAGATGATGTTTCAATTAGGAAGAGGTGAGGGCACCTCAGTTGGTTCAGGGAGATCCAACATCACAAATTCTCTTTTGTAATATTTTTTACTATATTAGTGGAACACTTATCCTTTTTCTATAAAATGACTATTTCTGTACGACTATTACTATTTCTATAAAATGACATTTACTAGACCAATTAAGACCAATTTGATGTCTTTCTTTCCTACCTGTAACTTACAGTAACAGTAACTTTAAAAAGGGTCAAATCAACTAAAAGCGCACATCAGTTGTTGAGTTGTGTTGTGTTTTACCATCAAATCTCACTCTGAATTATGTTCAATATTGTGACATATAGCTTCATGCAGATGTCCTCTTGACATTACAGAAGCCCAAGCCTGTTGTATACGGATGCACCCTGCCACCAATTGACAATGGCCAGCTGATGAAATGACACACAGGCAACGTAAGGGTTAATCCTAATTATATTTGGATGGTTTCTAATATCATTGTTTATCATTAGTATCTAGTAGTGGTAGCGAGTAGAGAAGAGTTAAAGATGTTATTCTCAAAGAAAAAAAAGTTTTGCAAGTTGTCCCTCCCGCTGACTTTCCCCTTCTTCTTTTATTTCTGCTGTATAACATTTCAGCATGCAGGTAGTGGCAAACTGGTTTCCACCCATTCCCCCCTTCACCTCCTCCACGCTCCTCGGCCTCCAGCCTCAGGTTGGACTCGCAGCATCCACAGCAGGACAGATGTGGTTTTGGGAGACTGCTCATGTTACCTGCAGGTGAGATCTGTTTAGAAGAGTTGTTTGATCATCAATCAATCAATCTGAAGAACGTAGCCTTGACCTGACACATTTTACCAGAGGGACACAAATCTAGCCTGTACATTACCTCGTGCAAGCTGAAAGTTACAAGTAGACCACTGACATTAAGTAGCTTTTGCTTATACTTTATTTAGCCTTCTGGTGCCACATTGTCCAGTTTAGACAGCTCAAGTATGACCTGAACCAGGTTACTTGCAGTATTTAATACTTTAATACTCAGTCAATCTTGAGCTTTACTCACTTATTTGTCTTTAATTCTTGTGTCAAATAAGACTGCAACAACAAGGAGGGCAGTTGGCTGATACAAAACAGACCGACCCCTGCACGTCTGCCACCGAGTGAACACATTACCCAGTCCAGGTCCAGCAGCCCCTGGTCAGCCGGACACAAGCCTGAGACCGCTGTTCTCAGGCCAACCACAGAGCTGAACCGCTACAACAAGCTGTCTGATATTAACACCTCTCAAGTTAAGCACTCCAGGCCAAAGACTGGGAATCTACTCGGACTGACACCTGTTTCTGAGAGGAAAAAGGGACAGTAAGTACCTCAAACAGCCCACAGTTGCAAACGGGCTGTGAGCTGAGTGTCCCAGAGCGGACAAACCAAAGATATGAATATTTAAATCATTAAACTTGTCCCATCATCTTTGAACTTTCTCACTTAATCATTTCATGCATTGTATATAGATCAAACATGCATTACCTGAACAAATGCACACACCTCACCATACAAAATACAGATTCACCACATCATTAGCTTGACCCGCCTCCTGTTCAACGCCAGGTTCAATGTTCAGTGTGACGTCTACACGATCCTGTCAGAGGAAGGTTCCTCTGGTACCCAGTGGTGCTGGGCTGGTTGATGCCAGCAACCTGACATCATAAATGAAAGGAAAGCCTGTACCTCTCTGCTTCAGTGTCCGATACACTGTTAGTGTGACTATGGTTACAGTGCATGGGAGTTTTTTTGTCATGTCTCAACAAAACAACACTATGTCAAACTCATGGCCTTGTGGCGGGAAACCATAGCGTGTTTAGAAGACGTTGCCTAGCAATCCCTCTCTGATTTTCCATCACTGTACAACTAATCTGATACACGCGGAGCAGGAAGCTCTGGTTGACTGCAGCAACCGCAGTGAATTCTCATGAGAGTCTGTGTGGGTGAGAGAGACAGAGAGCATGGACTTCATCGCCATGGGATAATAATGTACTCTAAACACATTTTCTGTTCATTTCTACACATTAGTTACATTTAAATTTGAACAATTCAGGTCCAAAACAAGTTAGCAACTAGCCAGTGAACATAAAATCTTTGTTAGTCCCACAGTGTCCACACAGACTGTTCACCTGCATTCAACCAAAGCCTGCTCAATCGTTGCATACAGATGATATACCTTTAGATATGAATGTTCTCTACTTCTAAGTTAACTGCACTTTTATTATTTTGTTTCCATTGTGGTTTTAGTGTACAGTAACAATCTCTAACAGTCTTGGCTGAACTTGTCACGCAAAAAAAAACACAACAAATCACGGAACTGAATCCTCAATCAAACATTTGAAGTTTCTTTTAATGGGTGTAACAAAAACCTTGACACGTTTGTGGAAAAAAAATGTGCTTCAATAAGATTTGAAGAGTAACATATGCGAAGGAAATTATAAAACTTTGGAGAACATGCGTAAACAATAATTTAAATAAATACAATATTGGACCAGATCAACTCATACCGTGTAAAAAATAAGCTTCATGAACTCAACTTTCACCACTCGGATTCAAACATTGTAAACAGGTGCAAAGACAGAAGATTTAGGTGAAACGTAAATTAAGACCAAAAAGCAAACGTACGCTGTGGTTACACAACAAGAGGCCTGGCGTATATTTCTTTCTTTGTGCGTGTGCTTTGAGTCACTCACTATAGTTCAAGTACAAAATAAATAAATACTAGCAAAAACAGCATTTTCTTTGACTCCCACTACATCAAGATCAGAAATTACTTTTTGTCCCTGTGAGCCCTGAGCTTCCTGGTTTTAGTTTCATGGCTCTATTGTAAATAATACAAAGACACTCTGGAGGAGGGACGCGGACACACACACACACACACACACTACAGCCTGTGTGTATGAAGAATGTTAAAGTATTTGAAGTACATACAGAGGCAAACGTCATCCGTAAACAACTGCACACCACAGCTCTGAATGTTAACAGTTCCTGCTCGAGTGTCCTTGTTTTTTCCCTTCTGGATGTTCCTCAGTCACTCTGCAGCTGCTGTGTCCTCGTGATTTGACTCTACGATGACGGACAGTTTCAGGTCTCTAGATCTGACAAAGTACATTTCAGACATAAAGTTTTGATTATGACTCACAAGCAATGACATTTTGAGAAATACAGTTGAGAATTAGATAAGAAGATCAGGTTTTTGTGTTGACTATGTAGCTAGAGCCAGCAGCCAGTTGTCTTATCTTATAATGCGGATTCTTACCTACGCCATCAGCTGTATCGTCGGCCAGGGGGTCAGAGTTTATTACATACTTGCTGCCAAATATCTGTACCAACTGGTCAAAGAACTTGCATTCCTGTTTCTCTCCTCTGGAAACAGAATTTCAGAGATTGTTATAAGGAGACAGCAAGTTTCTTCCACAAATGAATGTGTACAACTGCAGTGAATCAAATGTTATGAGGTTCGAAATATGCTTAAACCGTATCAAGAATGTAGAGGTTTAGACCTGCAGCCTGATCCAACCACATCCCCCCCCCCCCAGCAATGAACAGCAAGTACTTACTTTCTGCCTTCTAGGAAGTGTCGGAAATTGGCCCTCAGCCTCTTTATTCTGGTCTGACACTGTTCAGGAGTGCGCAGGTAGCCCTGGCTCGCCATGACCTCGGAGATCTGGATGAAGATGTGTTTGTTCTTTGTGCAGCCTTTCAAGGTCTCCTGGATCTCCTCGCTCCCCCATATGTCCAAGAGGACCTCGGTCTCCCCGTCGCTCCAGGCCAGCTTCGAACTGTCCGCCACCCACTGTGTCCCTGAGGTTACTAACAGAGTGGATGTCTCAGAATTAACAAAAACAATCTGTACAGTTTATAGAAAACAATTAAAATAATGAGAAAAGTATACACTTATAGATCTACCATATACCTTAACATGAGAAACAGGCTGTCATGACTTCTGTAATAACTGTATTATAGTCAGTTTGATGGTTTTATTTTGAAAGGTTTCACCTTTCTTTTGGGTGCAGTCGTCTGGCTCATCTGGGACTGACGTGTCTGGGACCAAGTCGTCCATTTTCAGCTCCCTCCCGAAGATTTCATTCATCTCGTTGAAGAATTTATATTCCTCCCTGAATTCAAAGTGAAACAAAACTGGCAGTTAGCTTGTGATTAGCTGGCAACGCTAATGCTAACCAAATCCCAAACATTTTTCCAAGACATTTAAACAACACTGAGCAAATTTTAACAATGAAAGTTGGTCAAATTCAAATACTTGTGGTCACATCAAAACAAAACATATTTTAAAACTGCTTTTAAAGTTTGTTTTAAATCAATGGAAACTACTGATAAAAAGGAAAAGCTGCATGCATACATACATACATACATACATACATACATACATACATACATACATACATACATACATACATACATACATACATACATACATACATACATACATACATACATACATACATACATACATACATACATACATACATACATACATACATACATGTATGCATGCATGCATGTATGTATGGCTCTGTACAGAAACTGTACAAACCAACAAAACCAATAATATAAAGAAAATGATTCATAGTTGTTGTCATCACTGACTTTTCATGGAGGAAGCCATGTTTAAGGCGTTTGATGCGAGTGTAGCACTGCTCCGAGGTCCTTATGAATCCTCCGTCACTCATCTTCTCAGAGATGTACTCAAACACGTGGCGGTTCTTCAGGCAGCCCTTCAGGGTGAGCTGCACGTTGTCTTCACCCCAGACCTCCAGCAGGGTGCGTGTCTCCTGGTCGGACCAGGGCATCTTTCTGCTCTGGTCAGCCAGGAGGTGGCTGGATGAGGGCTGCTCGTCTAAGTGGAGGAACCACAGATGTATTGTTGGGCTTTAATCTTTGAAAGGAATGTATCATCTGCACAATGACGCTGTGTACAATTGCAGAACTGGTGTGGTGACACTAATTGATTGATCATAGTTGAACCTACACATGTCAGGATCCGTTTCCATCAGGGGATCCAAGGAGGCGTCAGCGGCAGGACTCTCCACTTCAGGACACACAGAGTTATCACCAAGCACCGGAGCCAGGAGGTGGAAGTACCGGAACACAGTGGGCCGTCCTCCATTTCTGAAAAACGTAAATAAAATGCAAGCTGTGAAACAGCCTGCTTGCGTGGGGGATGGTGGTCTTCATTTTTACGAGGCCATTTTATTTTACCTCCAGCTGTTGCAGTAACGCCTATAACTCTTCTTCAACCTTTTGATCCGGGAGTGGCACTGCTCCGTCGTCCTCGGGTATCCCGTGGCGGCCATTTTCTCCGATATGTCGGTGAATATGTGCCCGTTGCGGACGCACGTTTTCAGGCTGTGCTGCACGTCGTCTGCAGCCCACACTTCGACGAGAGCGAACGTCTCCTGCTCCGTCCACGCTGTGTTCACATCCGCACCTATTCCAGGTTGATGCAGCCGTTAGAAAGTACTGCTGTGTGAATGAATGAATGAATGAATGAAGACGACTGTACCTGGGTCCTGGTCTGCTTGCTCGTCTTTTTCATCATAATCATCAATAGAAACCGCCTCCTGACCGAGTATTTGTTCCAGCTGGTGGTAGAATCTGTAATCTACTCTTCTTCCAGATCTAGACGGCATGACAAGACGTAAATATGAACCATTAGAGTCATACTGGATTATACGTGCAAACAGATATAACAGGCAAACTGAAAGTTTTGATCTCACTTCTTCCTGTCGTAGCACTGCCGAAAGTTGTTCCTCAGTGACTTGACCTTCCAGCGGCACTGCTCTGAGGTCTTCGAGTAGCCGAGGTCGCGCATCCTCTGCGAAATGTCGGCGTAAATGTGTCCGTTGTGGATGAAACCCCTCAGCGCACTCTGAACGTCTTCGTCGCCCCAGATCTCGATCAGCACCAGGGTCTCCTCATCGGACCACGAGCCACTCGCCGGTTTCTCCGTTGACGTGCCGATTTCTCCATCTTACAGCATAAACACAGCACATGTCACTCTCTTGTATCGGTTTTGGTACGAATGCACACAGTGTAATCGTGCGTAATGCTGCCCTACTATTCACCGCATCAACTTGATGAAGGAATATTGTATTTTACCTGTTTCAGGCACCGATTCACCGTTGGAGTCTTCTGATATTTCGATGGAGTCTGTCACCACAGTGGAGGATGTTGACGGCTGCTTGTCCAGGATTTGTTCCAGCAGATCATAGAATTTAAAGTCAACTCTGTCGGTCCCCGATGAGCTACAGGCAGTAGAGACAGCTGTATTAACACACAGATGTCCTGCCAACAGCACAGCATACAAAAGGAGTGTTCGGGTGCTGCTTTTTACTTCAGGTTGTCCTGACAATGCCGGTAGTTGGCTTTCAGGCGCTTGATCCGGGTGTGGCACTGCCCCGCACTGCGGGAGTAGCCGTTGGCGGTGAGTTTCTCCGATACTTCGGTGAAAATGTGACCGTTGTGTGGGTAGCGTTTCATGCTCTGCTGGACCTAAATGTGGGGGAAATTCTCAGCAAAATGTGGCAATATACAAAAAATATGACAATCAAACGGATGAGGATAGCTTGCACATAGAGGCTCTATTTAAGGACTGGATATATATCGCTCTCATTTTTTCTCATTGCTCTACCTGTGGGTCTCCCCAGATCTCTAGAAGGATGACGGTCTCTTTGTCCGACCAGGGGACTTTCTTCCTGTCCTCCTGAACGCCCACAGCAGACTCTGATGTGACACAGATAGAAAATTAAACACTTTAAGGAATAACTTCATTGAGTTAATTCCCCCCCATCATCTATCATGACTTCACTACGACTAGTGTTGATGTTACATTTTGACCATTTTGTTTTGTACTAGCCACACTGCTCGATAGCTGTATTTTTGTTGAATATGCTATGATGTTGTTTGACGAAGTTTTGAACGATAAAGATTAATTTAAGTATACTGTGCATGCCATTAAAGTTCCATTGAATCATTAAAAGTGATCATTATAATGGTGTTATAATCTTGTTGTAACTAAACAATAAGTAAATAAATGAGACATTGAGAACAGAACTGTTTTGTATTCTATTCATATTTCTAATGTAGTCCCGCTGTCAGTAGAGGACATTAGGGTTTACCGATATCCTGATGGGAAAAAGGCGGTGAGTCGTTGTCTTCAGGCTCTCCTGGTAGTTCCTCCAGCTGCGGCACTGAAGGGAAGTCCTTCACTAAAAAGCTTCCCAGTTCATTGTAAAACTTGCACTCCACTTGCTCCTGTCCCTTCATGCTGCATCGAGAGATAAGAACAGAGCAGATGTATACTGTGAATCGACAAGTACCACAAACTTCTCCTTTCATTCCTCTTTGCTGTAAGTATACATACTTGTTTTGGTAGCATTGCCTGAAATTTGATTTCAGCCTTTTCAGCCTTGTTTGGCACTGCTCTGGCGTTCGGGAGAAGCCCTGGGCAGCCATCTTGTTGGATAAGATGGAGAAAATGTGTAACGTCCTGTGCATTCCTCTCCTCTCCTGCTGCATCTTTTCTTCCCCCCACGTGTTGATGAGGGCCAACGACTCAAAGTCTGTCCACGGGACGCTTCTAGTTCCTAAAGCGAAAACATGAATCACATTGTTTGTCAGTATAATCTGTGAAACAGTCCTTTTACTGTGACATGCCATTTTAACACAACCCTGTGTTATGTTTATTATTTTTGTGCTTTGGCGCATTAGGCCATTGAAAGACAAAAATAACAAATAACTAAATTGGGAGCTGGGTGAGGGGACAAATTCTCTAAAACAAAGATTTTCGGAATTAAATACGAGTTAATTTTCTTATTTTTATCTCAGAGAATATCCAAGTTTTTTCATCCTAAATTTACAATTGATATATAGATTTTTTTATATTAGCCCCCTCCCTAGGCCTTGTATTATTATTTATTTAGTTTGACCTACAATTGCCTGCCCCCCCCCCCGTAAAAGTGAAATTGTACCGATTTCCAGTCGGCTCGTATGGCCAAGAAACTGCAATTCCTCATCGCCGTCTTGTGACTCATCTTCATCGATGACCTCTTCGACATCATAGGTGACCTCTGGAACAGCCGAGGGCGCCGAGGAGCCGAGTACCCGCTTCAGCTGCTCGTAAAACTTATACTCCAGTTTGGAGTTCCTTCTGGTGTTGGAAAAGGGAAAAAAGGCAACGGGGGCATTTTGCTGTTTTACAAATTACAGCTTTGACATTTTCAGAGGGAAATAAAGTTATCTGATAAACTGCAATGATCGGACAGAAAGACGAGCGGCGAGGAAGAAGGACAGGTCATTTAACACCTACTTGTTGTTCTTGCGGAAGCATTTCTTCAGTCGCTTGATCCTGGTCTGGCACTGTTCCACCGTTCTCACGTAGCCTCTCTCTGCCATCTTCTGAGCGATCTGCGTAAATATGTGACGGTTTTTCAAGCAGCCCTTTAAAGCCCGCTGCACCGAGTCCTTCCCCCAGATGTCGAGCAGATTGAGTGTCTCCTCGTCCGACCAGGGAACTTTTGTGTCCGTCACAACCGGGAGGGAACCTTCCTGAGAGTCTAAAATAAAACGAGCAGAGTTAGTCAAAGGACTACGTTTATCTGACTGATAGCATCCACTGATCCATCAAAAAAAAAAAAGAGCACAAACCTGTATATTCTCCCCATATTGAGATGAGAGGAGATTCACCTGAATTCTCATCATCCACTGACGAATCCCTGTAAAGGTGGAAAAACACAAAAGGATCAAATTGACAGATTGACAGACACACTTTTTTTGTGATTCCAAAACATTTTTTTTGAGCATTAAACTGTAAAGTATTTTCAGAAGATTAAAATGACAAGTAGTACATGAAACAAATATTCAACAAGACTTAAAGAGTCGACAGCATGTTGTACTTTGGCACAGTGGTGCAACATGCTGATATTCAGTAGGTATAATGTTTACTATGTTCACCATCATAGTTTATGTCGGCATGTTAACATTTGTTAATTAGCCTTTAAACACAAACTACAGCTGAGGCTGATGGGAATGTCATTAGTTTTGCAGGTATTTGTTCATAAACAGAAGTATTGGGCACATTTTTACCTCACCGTGGCGCTAAATAAAGAGCCAGAGGCTCACTAAAGTCATTGTGACGTCATTGTCTGGCTACAATGAATATCTGTACCAAATTTCATGGCAATCCATGAAATGGTTGATGAGATATTTCAATCTAGATCAAAGCTGGTGGACTGACACTGTCGTCCTTAGAGACATGCCGCTAATATGGATGAAAAGGGAATGGAACCCCGAGTGATGAAAATAAAACAGAAGTGATTACTGCCCACAGAACCAATTAAACACAACGTTTCTGGTAATCTTACAGGAAAGCTGTCGCCTCCGCAGGCTGTTTTTTGGGAATGTCCACGCCTCCGCTCAGCTTCCTCTTCCTGAGAACCCGCCCTCCTCTCAAGCTGTGGCTGTTGTCACTGGCTGCTGAATCCTTGTTCGCAGTCTCGTTCGACGTAGTGAGGTCTATGGTTTCATCGCGGGGTTGTGCGCTAACTGAGTCTTTCCCGTCTCTAACCTGCAGCTGCCAGCTGCCCGAGTCTCTCGTCTCCTCCAGTCTTTGTCTCACGGTCTCGGAGCTCCTCCTGATCGCCCTCTCCAGGCTGCTTGTGTCGAAGAGAGCGTCGAGCTGTCCTTTGTGCTCTGGAGGGTTTGAATCTTTGGAAGCAGGTGTGCATGGGGCGGTGGCGTTTGTGACAGGTTTGGTCCCAGGAGGCAGAGACAGGGAGGAGAGGATGCAGTCATCCATCGGTAAAAATCTAGATTCTACAATTAAGAAAAAATAAGCTTGGTTCAATCATTATTTAACTGACAAGAAAAACTCTCAATTCTATCAAAATACAAAGAGGAAAATTAGTGGTTGCTCCAAGTGCATCTTCGCTGTCTCTTCCAACCTTTTATAAGAAATGCTTTAATAAATTTGGTCTTCTAATCTGCGATTATATCCCTTTCCGTTTCAGTGTTGACCGTACAGTTACAGTACACAACCCGGGGGGCACACAGTACCTTTCTCTGCAAAATGGCCGAGGTTTCTGTGATGTTCAAGTACACCCTTCATGTCCTCTGGCGGGAAAAAGGATTGTAGACATTCGTCTAGGAATGACGGAGTGTCTCCAAGCCAAGCTGCCAGCTGAGAAGAGAGATCAAGTTCCTACCTTTAGTAATCCTGCACTCATTATCTTTTATTTGTACTGCCAAATGACTCACGGTGAGTTCAAATAAAAAACAAATCGGTATCATGAGGGGCTGTGTATTTTCCCTGCAGTCCCCTGGGACACTGTGTTGCACCTGTATCCAGTTAACCCTCCTCTATATCTGTCTCTGGGTCAGTGGTGCAGACAGATGAGCCCCTGCACTGAGCCTGTGTGCCACAGTCAGTCTAAGAATAATGCCAGAGCCATTTCCTGGTGACACACTTCTCTTGTGTTGCATTTTGGTGTATTGTGGTAGAGGAGTAAAAGGCGGGAGGCAAAACAAGTAGTGCAGACCTCCCACAGGGCCTGGCATTCTCCCCTGGTAGCCTCACATCAACACTGCAGAGGGCAGGTAACAAAATAGGGATATAACAGAGGCCGAGATACGACCCCGTTACATAAGCGTGAATGTCAGCAGCAGCGTGGCTGCAGAAAGAAGCAATAGAGTAAGGTCGTAGGGCCACTAGTGTCCATTTTCAGTCGAAATGTAGACAGTATATTTCATGCAAAGTGTATCAGACATGTTGGTGACATTCAAACAAATAAATAACACACACGATTAAGATCACAGACGACTTCTGCAATTATTACAAATTCCTAGAGGTCCTCAGGTAATATTAGTGCCATGACCACAGGGCTTAAGACCAACCAAGACAAGACTGGTTTAAGAAAAGTGTAACACAAATAATTCAAGGTAGATTATTATCATTATGTAATTTATGTAATGTGGCACCTGTGTGAAGTCTGGAACTGGCAGCAGCTCCTCCAGTCTTGATATGAACTCCCACACCAGCATCTCAAGTGCAGCGTTGTACTTTGGCCCAAAATACGCAGGGAATATTTCCTGCAAATGAGAAACAGAGGCAGACAGATTAAGAGAGTGAGAGACATTTAGTTAGTGTACAGTGGACAGGACAATGTGGAATTACGATCAGGCAAAATGAAAGAAAACAATGCAATAAGGAGTGTTGTCTCACTTGGAAAAAATATTTTCTTTCCGAGGGATCCTCCAGTAATGAATGAACCAACTCCACAAAGTTCACCTCCGATTCCTCCACCTGGTTTATGGTTACCTGTTACACACACACACACACACACACACACACACACACACACACACACACACACACACACACACACACACACACAAATCAAGGGTACGGATGACAAACGCCATTTGAGGTGACTTTTATAACTCAATACAAATTCTAGAAAACAACTGTTCCCACCCGTTGTGAGACTCGATCGGTCATAACCGAGTAAACTTCCACACCGGAAAAAGAAAAACCGCTGTGTGTGTTTGCCAGCGACAGTTTACTTACATGGTGATCCTTGGCAGTGCTGACGGGAGCTTTAATTCTGTCCAGATGTGGCTGAATGGTCTGCAGGTCCACTGGGAGCTCCCCTCGACACATCTCTAGAACCAGCTGGATGTGCACACACACACATAAACAATAGTCCTGGTTCATAAAGCTCCTGGTGTAACACCGGACCTGTTGCTACTCTGCCCACCTGATTTAGTATATGAAATAAATACACATATAAGTGAGATACCATCCTCACGTCACTCATCGTCTACTTAAAAAGCTTGTTTATACATTTTAAACCTGGCTTTGACCTGAGACAACTACCTAGAATAAGTACACGCGTCACCTCAGTGTGGTTGAATTATATATTACTGACCCTGGCCCTGAGTCCCAGGATGAGCTGAGCCCTCTGACTGTAGCTCATCAGCTCTGGGACCAGTTCCGTCACCATGGTAACAAACTCCTCCAGCATCCCATAGTGGTCCACGAGTCCCTGCTGCACTACTTGCCACACTGCGGCTGACAACAGCTGCAAGGGCGGGGCGAGGAGGCGTAGATAGTGGACTGGAAGATCATTACCTGAGGTGGAGGAGGAGGAGGAGAGAAAAGTGTAAAAATAAACATGTATCAACATTTCATGTAACTGGCAATTAAAGTTGTTTTGATGCAGCCTGTTACTACCTAAAGAGGATTAATGTGCATCCACAAGCAACAGTTTCACATTACCCACAACCCGATAGAAACCCAGAGCAGGAGTAAACAGCTCAAGGCAGGTAACCCAATAAGCAGGTAACATGAAACACCTGCACACGTCTCTGCTTTTGTTTTATGGTTCATATTCCTTATTAAGAGGTCTTTAATAAGGTTGGGCAATATGATGATTGAAAATACGACTTTTATAGCTTTTCAATATAACTTTTGCATCCGTGTGACAAAGGGCTTTTCTCAGGCACATGCAAAAAAACAGACGTCACAAAATATAATTGGCATATACTGTAGTCTTAGATTTTATCTGGACTCCTACTTGTGAAAGGTAAATAATTCAATGCCACATCCTAAAACTAAACATGTATTTCAATGGTTCACATATAAAGGCTGATGGCTACATAATGTCGCTTCTCTAACGTGCAGTACGGGATTATTATGCTGCGGCAAAAGGAAATAGTTTCATGAATATCATCTGCTGTAGTATACACAGCAAACATTGCTCAAACATTGACCTGCTGGACTTCAGTCTGTCTGGTAGGAGACAGGCTGATGTGTTTGTTTTTCTACCCACTAAGCTGAATTTTGTTGTTTAGACCAGGACGAGTGATCCAAAGCCCACTTCAGAAATGTCACTTACTACACTACATATAATTCAACCAGCAATCTGTGTCAACAACGACACATTACACACTATGCGTGAGTGAATAAGATGTATTGTGGCAATATGACATGACAAGTGCTGCTCTCAGGTGCACCGACAACAGCATCCATCAAACTCACAACAAACTCGCATCTTGTTGAATGCTGGAACTATACAACCGAGCAGGAGATTGGATTTCTGAAATAGGACTCTAATGACATTCAGATCGATGTTAAAAGCAAACTATGCCGGCAGATCGATGAGCATCTGATGCGAGTGTTGGAAGTAAATCAGCGCTGGAGATGCCACCGTAATAATAAGCTCATTGTGGTTCAGGTAGACACGCTGCAGGAAACATGTCACAGAACATGAGCACTTAATTTAAGGTCACTGTGAACTCACGGGTAACACGAGAGATCGCGGGGATCGTTATGAAACGTGATTTTTCACGACACGCACCTCGACTGGTTCCACTTTCAGTTCCCCGGTTTATTTCCATTTAGCAGCTGACAAGAAGGAAGAAAAACAACCCGAGCCGATGTCTCCCCCCTCCGGGTTGTAGCAGTGAGGAAAAAAAAATATCACAACAGCTAATAAATGAATTCTGCTAATTTATGATGAGTAAAACATCCACGAGCGATCGCCAACCCGCAGAAACGCGATCGCAGTTTTGCAGGAAGCATTGAGAGGCTCCTGGTTTTTTTCAAATCTCGCTTCAGGAGGAGATACAGAACAAAGGCTTCTGGTCTCATCCGCCTCAGTCCAGATCACGGCAAGCCCTCTTTCCTGGTTGGCTGACGAAGACCGGATCAACTAGGACGTTCAGATAGTCAGACTAGAGGGCGCCATTGTCTCTCCATTTAGCGAAGGTCTGAGGTGGATGTTTCCTGTTAGAGAAGTATGCAATCGTTTACTAAGTAAGGGTAGCAATACCAACATTTAATAGCACTGCATTACATGCAAAGGTGCTGCAAGATCAAAACACTTAAGTTTAGTTCATTAATTAAATGTACTTAATCACTTTCCACCACTGTATGTATATATGTATGCGTGTATGAATCAGTCATATGTTTGCTGTATGTATCTTTTAATTATTTTCTTATGAATTTACTTTTTAGACCCTTTTGTGACACAAATGTAATTCACATTAATCTTACGCTACTTAATTAATTGCTCTTCATTATCTTGAAATCAGCAAAATGAGATTTCACTGACCTCTTATTTTGAAAACAAGGAACCGGAAGTGCTAGCTAACGAGTTTTTGTTGTTGCCTAAAACGTTCGCTAGAGTATTAGACTATCCTCAAAGCATAACGTTAGGTTAATGAAGTCTAATGGAATGAAACGTACAGGTTTACTTACAAGCTCTCAACTAAATAAATAACCTGCTATAACGGTTAGCAAAGCTAAACTAGCTTACGCGCTCCTGAAATGGAAAAAAGTCCTGGTCTGTAGCTTAGCTATAGCTACTGAGTAGCGTTATGAGTATAGCTAACGAATGTTAACACTACTTATTTGAGACCATTTAGTAACGTCATGCGGTTCTTAGTAGTTATGCTTGGCCGCGGTAGAGCTCGATTTGGTCGTAATGTAGCGATCAATTCAGAGAGGAGTTGGGGTTGTTGTAACATTGCTGCTTCCTCGAGTAAACACTGACCCCTGTTGGACACAAAACACAGACACCAAGCCCATTAGGCTCATTACCGCCCCCTGCTGCTTCGGAGTGTAGACCAGAAACTACCCATTAATCCCGTCTGCATAATAAAACCACAGAAAATTGATTAATTAATTACCTTTGTATGAAATTATTTGTCTTCCAGCTGTCCATCATATTTTAATTATAAAGAACATTTCATCTGTATAAAAGTTCCTGTGATGTTGTGTGGACAAAAAAATTCAACTGGAAGTTGCCATTTTGATAAAGTAATTTATGAAACACCAATGGTTCCAGCATCCAGATGTGAGGGTTTGTTGCTTAATTGCTCATTGTAAATGAAATATCTTTATAAATAAATATCTAATTTTTACCTTTGTACTTAAGATTCCATTCAACTTTTTTTTTCTTTTTACAAAATGCACCAAAACACTGGCAACAAGGAAGATCTTGGGTAGATAATGAGAATAAATATGAAACAAAATTCAAATAATAAATCTAATTTATTCTGGTAATGTTGGTGCTGCATTCCTGCCTGAAAACCAGCACCACTGCCTCTAACACAAATGTTATGTTTTCCAGGTGCATTCACCTTCATGTCAGACATTATACTCTCCACGCTCGCATCTAAACAGACTTCAGTGGCATGTGAATATCATGTTGATCAACAAATGAGTGGGGGACATGGCAAACAAGACACTGGGAAATCAATAGGAAGAAGTCAAGAAATGTCAGAACACAAAACACTGAAGCCGGAAAACACCTGGTGCGCAGGAGACATTTGTGAGGATGACAAAGAGGCTCATTAATACCAAATATTACCAACGATTAACTTTGTCCAAAGGGTTTATATTGTATATAATACGACCCTAATGAATGTGTTTACCAACAATTTGAATGTGCTTTTTGATTTTGTTATTTGTAAATCAAATGGCTAGGGGATATGCTGAGTGTGTTTGAGAGACCGAGAGATGGCATGGGTCAGAGGCTCAAAATTCAAAGCAGTTTTATTTTATTAAATAACAATAAAATTAAAATAAAATATGAAAAAATGAAATTCACTTACAGGACTGCACACAACATGGCTGCGGTAAAGACAGAACAAAGGGAACAAGGTTCAACAGAGCCTCTCATTTGGGTAAAGTGATTGCACCTCGGGGGAAGGGGTCCTGTCCATGTAAGAGGGCTTGTAATGTCCTCTCCGCCTCAGGTGTGATCATGTGACCTCTTGATGGGGACGTCTGACAAAATGGGTTATCCAATTATTCAACAGCAGGTTTGAATATCTAAATATCAGATGACTGCACATTTGTGGTGGTGCCAAATCCTAGCCACGATACCATCAAGGAGCCAGTGCAGTGAATAATGTTGCCAATGTAGCAAGTATACCAAAATTGGCTAAATTTAAATTCTGAACAGGGATCCAACACAGACCTTGGCAGTATAAGCTCAAAATTCTAACAATGACACCATCAGGGTGCTGGGGTCATGTGGAAGTAAACTAAGCATTTATGAATTGAGAGCCCCGAATCCTAGCCACGAGACCATCAGGGACACACTGCCTCAAAGAAAAACTAGGTGAAATTACGATAATAAACCATTACAGTGTCACATAATGTGGTTGAGAAAATGACAAATTTCACTTCACCGAACGGTAACTCGAAGTTAAGTACCTTAAAATTATCATTCCCTGACTGGGAATCGAAACTAGGCCGCAGCGGTGAGAGCGCCGAATCCCAGCAACAAGACCATCAGGGACACACGTTCTCAAAGAATAACTAGGTGAATAACAAATTTCACTTCACCTAACCATTCTGTGAACAGTACCTTGAAGTTAAGTACCTTCAAATGGTACGGTGAAGTGAAATTTGTCATTTTCTCACCACATTATGTGACACTGTGATCGTTTATCAACGTAATTTCACATAGTTGTTCTTTGAGCAAGTATGTCCCTGATGGTCTAGTTGCTAGGATTCGGCGCTCTCACTGCGAGGCCTGGGTTCGATTCCCAGTCATAGAATGCTAATTTAAGGTACTTAACTTCGAGATGCCGTTAGGTGAAGTGAGATTTGTCATTTTCCCAACCACATTATGTGGCACTGTGAGATGGTCTAGTTGCTAGGATTCGGCGCTCTCACCGCGCGGCTTGGGTTCGATTCCCAGTCATAGAATGCTAATTTAAGGTACTTAACTTCGAGATACCGTTAGGTGAAGTGAGATTTGTCATTTTCCCAACCACATTATGTGACACTGTGATGGTTTATTAACGTAATTTCACCTAGCTATTCTTTAAGAAAGCGTGTCCCTGATGGTCTAGTGGCTAGGATTGGCGCTCTCACTGCCATGGCCTGGGTTCGATTCCCAGTCAGGGAATGCTAATTTGAAGGTACTTAACTTCAAGTTACATTACAGTTCAGAGAATTTTTTCATTTTTCTCAACCACATTATGTGACACTGTGAGGGTTTATTAACGTAATTTCACCTAGTTATTCTTTGAGCAAGTGTGTCCCTGATGGTCTAGTGGCTTGGATTCGGCGCTCTCACCGCTGCGGCCTGGGTTAGATTCCCAGTCAGGGAATGCTAATTTGAAGGTACTTAACTGCGAGTTACTGTTCTGTGAAGTGAAATTTGTCATTTTCTCAGGACATTATGTGACACTGTGATCGTTTATCAACGTAATTTCACCTAGTTATTCTTTGAGCAAGTGTGTCCCTGATGGTCTAGTTGCTGGGATTCGGCGCTCTCACCGCGCGGCCAGGGTTTGATTCCCAGTCATAGAATGCTAATTTAAGGTACTTAACTTCGAGATA
>NW_022280050.1:7199109-7410270 GCF_004355925.1 Anarrhichthys ocellatus | reverse complement strand
TATATTATATATATATTTATTTATTATAAAAACTTAACCAAGTGATTTACAAGACTTCAAATAAACTATCAGTGGCCAATGTCTGCCTACCAAAAACCAACAACTTCCTGAGAATGTGGCCCTTTGTTCTCTTCTTCTCATAAATGTTTGTAGGTGAGGTACCAAGGCCACAGTGAGAAAGGAAGAGGCAGGGCTGAACGCAAAGCTTCGAGGACTATCGCATAACCAGCTGGGAAATAACACATATCCTCATCTCCATGGCATAATTTAGAGATGACTATATTTTATAACAATCACTCGACCAAACTGTCAGCACAGCCACAAGTTAAGGATGTGATATGTTAAGTTAGTCCTGCTTGGCACACAATGACCTATAGGTGCTGATACTTGATGTTGCTTCAAACCTCACTTTCCAAAATGGCCAAGCATGATGTTGTTAGAAATGTCCATTAAGGTGTACAAGGCTTCCTCAATAGATCTCTGCTCTGACCCATTGATTCTCCTCTTTAATTAGCTGGCTTACTTGCCGGCTTATTTATTTCAATTACGGGCCACTGTAAACTGCCAGAAATCTGTCGATTGCTGACGCAATTACTTGGCTACAGATGGAAGTCGATTAATGTACCATTTACTGTTTAATTCCATTATCTTCTTGCCCTTGAATTACAATAATTTTTGTCGTTGACTGCACCAGCATTGATTTCATCTACAGTATGATCCAAACCCTTTCTCCTGCCTGGTAACACAACGCCATAGCTAGCTCTATGGAGCAAACCTTGTGAGCTACGGTAATTGACTTTGAATGCAACAGAGAGTGGCCTTTAAAATGAATAGTGTTTAGTTTGAACACCATGGCACTGTAGCTAAGGCTTGCAACGGATTTACGTTTGCAAACTTTCAATTACTTGGTGTCTTTGTATAGTATTGCGGTGGGTGACGATGTCGGGGTTGATTTACCAATAATTATCTCTGCGTTCACAGTATTGGAGTATATTTTGTATTAGAAAGTATAATCCTAGAGTTATTAAAAGAACCAAACCATATGCATTTAACACAAAATAGTTGTATACAATAGCAAACGCATACATTGTTCATCATACATTGTTGATGAACATGAGGCATATCATTTTATAATAATTAATGTAAATGTTATGTATAACATCTGAAACTTGCCCTTAGACATAAGAGGGTTTAGCCAAAGGTACATGTTCGTTGAAAAAGTACCAAAGCACAGTACAGGATGAGAGTAAAACCTTTGATCGTAATCTCTCCCTTTCTTCACCTGTAGTGAAATGATTTTGTAACTATGCACCATTTCCTCTAAAATCTAATCTGAAATTAGACAAATTGTCTCATGAATGTGATTTGAAGTTAGCTCATGAATGACATTTTGAAGGGCTTTATGTCACGGCTCCGCTGTGACCTCAGCTCGTCTCGGCGTCTCCCCTCTGTTCTGTGTGTGTGTGTGTGTGTGTGTGTGTGGCATGGGCGCGGCTTCAATCATCCGGCACCTGGGCTCATCTCCACACCTGCCAACAATCAGACCATCATCACCGACAGCTCAAGTAAGCCGGCTTCCTTCAGTCTCATCGCCAGATAGTTTTGTCAGCTCAGTGGAAGCTACAACCTCGGCCCCTCTGAGTTTTTTTTTCCCCTCTTCAGAGAAGTGACTAACTTTGTTTCTCCGGTTTTTGAACCTAACTTGTGTTTTCTCTCTGCCTCAAGATTCCTGTGCCACGTCGCCACCCAGCCGCCGCCACTCACACCGCCTCATCATCCTACCTGCATGTTCCACTGGCTCCACGAACAACTAAAAATAAAACCTTTTATTCACCTACCCTGTTGTCCCGGTGTCTGCGTATGGGTCCAGAATAACCGACCACAACACTTTAATTTTGAAATGCTACATCAGAATGTCCAGGTACTCTCTGAGTGACACCTTCAGGTGGTCTGCTATTAACCTGTTGTGAAATGATTTATTAACTATAGACCATTTCCTCTAAAATCTAATCTGAAATTAGACAAATTGTCTCATGAATGTGATTTGAAGTTAGCTCATGAATGAGATTTTGAAGGGCTTTCATTTTGAAATGCTACATCAGAATGTCCTGTTCTCTCTGAGTGACACCTTGAGGTGGTCTGCTATTACATATATAGACAAAGAAATTTGGTTCCTAACCTTTTTACTTTTTCTTCGAGCTCAAAAAAGTTTGACTTTCAAATAAAATGTCATCAAATTAAAATGTTGGACCATAGATAAGCTCAGAGGCTAATAGTGTTTCAAACTTGTCAAGAATATCAAGGATTCCTTGAGGTTTTTCCCCCACATCCATCTCTCATTCACTCAAAGGGTTATTCATTTTTGTTGCAAGCAGTTTGATGTTTGAAATTGAATGTATTCTTGATGAGGGAAGCTGGGAATTGGCTCGCTGTCAGATCAGCACTATTATCTGCCTTTTAGGTTTGAAGCAAATTAGACTTGGGGGTCCCCAAGGTGCCTGGACCCTTCCACACTGGCAGTGTTGAATTCTCAGAGCGTGTCACATCCTTGATGGAAATTCACTTTAATCAGAAGAAGATTCGCAGCCACTCTGGACTTGTTCACAGCTTTTTGATTTGTTTGCAGGGCATGTCAGATAGAACGTGTTCACCTGAAACTAAGTAATGCTCGAGTGTATCAATTAAATACCGTATGAAATTTTTTGACAAGTAAAAAAACCAGGTTATCATTTAGCCATCACACTCAATGAGATACACATGACACCCAAACACTTGACTGATCCAGGAGTAGAGTAGACATACTTTGATGTTGCAACATGTATCAAGATTATAAAAGAAAAGTGAAAGTAAGGTCAAAGACAAAATAGAGGTTAATGAATCTGTGCCATCTGTCATGAAACCAAATGGGTGCAATTCATACAGGAAACTTTTCTTAGTACATAAAATGTGTAGTTGGCTATTCACTCGGCATTGAAACTGATTTGTTTTGTTTATTTTGAGAAGTATGCCAAAACAGTTGGGTGCAGTGCCTCGGGTAGAGCAACATATACAACATTCTGTTGTTGGTGCATCTGTGAAATACGCAATCAACTTTTCTGTGGTGGCCTTTGTTGGGGCACAGAAAAGCAGACAATTTTTTTTAAGTTTCTTGCAAAGGAAAGAGAGATGCTGTCATCTGAGACAATACACTGAGGATATCCCTGGTGAGACAGCTTTGAAAATGTAAATATAGCATAGGAGCTGAATTTCAATTCTGAAGCTCATGCCGTGGTTTTATTAATATAAGGGGCTGTAGAAAGTGTGTTTTTTTTACATCATTCTGGTGGAATTTTTCTTTTTGATTGATTTTTCAGAAAGAAGCAACAGATTCAAGTGCCCAGCTTAAGTTAGTTTGCAGGTAATCAATAATAATGCCAATAACAGTAGTGAGCAAAAGCCTGTAATAGGTTGACCTTGATTGTTGGGCTGCTTTTATGTGAGAGCATGAATCTGAAGCATCTGAATCTGAGGCGATTTTGTTTTTTTAATCTCGACCGTGGATCTTGGTGGCTAAAATGAAACCCAACCACCGAAACAGACACCAACACACACCCTCATACATTAACATGCATACGTACTGTTTCCAACTTCTTTTCCTCACTCTGCTTTTTTAATAAACATGCCTGCGCACACGACAAAGCAAATGAAACGCATTATGCTGTTGATGCATTTTGTTGGGGATTTCTTTAAAAGCTCAGTTTGGATCTCAGTGCTCCTTCTCTGTTCCCATCAATCTTGTCTTATCTGTGTTTATAAGATATCAGGTGTGTTATGTCTTATAGGTAATTTGACTAGCAATGTATTTTCAGAACATGTTCCAGGCACACAGAATAGTCCAAATCATTATGGTTTCTGGCAAATACAGCACAGTGCTAGCGAAGGATTAAACCAGAGAGGAGCCCATGCAGGAGTGTCAGGATTTGGTTTGTTTGTCCCAGCCGTGTTGTTTACAACCCCCTCTGCTATAGTCTGCACAGCCCAGCACAACAGACCTCAGACATCATGAGGCATCGGACTCCAGGAGCTTTGTCAAGCCTATCTCTGCTCTTTTTTTGCAGGCTCTGTGTGTCTGCCATTGGAGAGTGATTGACCACTAGCCTTAGATTGAAATTGATTGCATAAGGGCTATAACAATGAAAGGCTGTTGGTATTCTGGCAGTGGCAGCAGGAGTGTCAAAGGATGGGAAGCCGCTGTCACAAGAACAACTGGGTTCTATATGAACATATTGTCTAGTAGTCAGATTCCTAAGGTCGGAGTAGGCCTTTGATCCAAGCGATACAGTGTTTCTAATTGGGTTGTATTGATCCATCCTGCTCCTGTTCATGACGGCACAGTCGTGATGAATGTCAGTCTGCCATGCTGAATGTAAAACTGAAGAAACCAGCCAATCGCTGCCTCAAGTTGAGCTGGGTTGTCGGGGGATGTGCGGCGCCGGGTTTAAGGCATTGAGACAAGAATGAAACTTAAGCAGCAGAAAAGACATAATTACCAGTCTGCTTAGAAGTTTTAGTTCACTGTTGTTGGAAGATTATAAACCAGTTCAGAGTCCAGTATCAGTTTGTTATTACCCTAATGAGAAACAAAACCTTGCAATGTACTTTTTCAATCATTAAAAACCATAAGAAAATATATTTAATTTAATTTAATTGAAGAAGTCCTTGACGGATGCATTTGCTTCAAAAAATAATTTTGACAATTTGACAATTTTGCTTCAAAAATGAATACCTGGGTGAAATTGAATTACATTTACTGAATATCCGGGTGAAAGTGATTCATATTTATTAATTATCTGGGTAAAGTTTAGTTGGATTCACTAAATAAAATAAATTATATCAACTCATTTTAGCACATTGTTACTTAATTCAACACATTCCCGCTGCTATTCTAATAATAATATTGATTGTCACTTTGTTGCCATCATCTTGGACTGTTCACAAACGTTTACCCCCAAAAGAGACCGAATATCATCCCTCATCAAATTCTCACATCTGTTTCATTGATCTGCCACTTTACATGAACGATACAATCATCTGACATCAGAAAACACATTTTCTTATCATCCATCAATATCTCGTAATAATATCAGGTATTTAAATAAAAAGGGGCATGGCTTGTTGGAAATGTTTGTTGTTTCATGGTCTGACAAAGTTTTTCGATTTACTGTTAAATTAAATATATTTAAGAAAGGCCATAACGCAAGAAAAACAGTTCTGTCTCAATAAAAAAATTGGCATAACCAAAACGATAACTTAGTCTAGTTTGAGTGTATTTTTCCTTTAATAGGCACATATAGTACAATAAAAGGCAATTGTGAGTAGATGAATGAGCGTGAATGAGAGGGAAATAATAAACTTAATCTCGCCGTGAAGCCTATCGATTTTATGTTGCATTTACTATTGACATTTATATTTGACTATAGAGTTACACAAGCAGCATGTTAGACATGTGTGGCATTTATTTTAGTTGCTCTGAGCAATTGACATTATGCAATTAGTCAGCTCAGTGCACAACTTTGTAAATTCATGACATCCATAACAAGCACTGCCGTAGTAAATAAATACACAAGATGTTTTGCATAATTTCTGATTCTTTAGAGATCCATACCATTGACTTTGACACAGGTTTCATCTAAGAGCATCTGCCACTGATTCATTATGCAGCATTAGACGCCCTGGGAGGAGGGAAGGGGCAGAGCTTGAAGGATTGCACAGCATATTAAATCTGTCTTGCTGAACATCAGTAGAATGAGGAAATCCCATGAAGATCCAAATGCAGATATAAAATATCAAGTCACTGGTTGAAAAACAAATTACTTTGAACTTGCATGCAATCCCAGGAAATGGAGAGTATAATTGCGGACAGTGATACTATAAAAATATATATATTCTTAAAGCAGGTTAATGCAATGCTTACTATGTAAGTGGATGATTGCATTGATGGATTTGTGTAACTTTTTGACCTGGAATGTTTTAAAACTCTTCTTCTACAGTCATTATCTTGCATGTAAAACTAATTAGAGAGAAATTGCAGGGAGTAAACTAATTTACTCATCATTAAATTAAATTATGAACACATGTTTAAGTAATCAATCTCGATACATTTGCAAGATCTACAGCAATATACTGAAAAGTTCTTAATTATGGCTAGCTGAGTGTCTGTACATGAAACAAACCATGGTCTTTGAACACCGATACCATAAATGAGCCACGACTAGACTGGTGCAGCCAGGGCCATCAGACTGCAGATAAATCAGTGAAATGGTCAGGTCTAATGACAGCACACTTATCTTTATGTGCTAATCTACCCAGTTTATTGCTTTACCTTGGCTGTTTGCTTGTGTTTGCAGGGTCTGTCAGGTAGAATTCCTCTCCTCACAGTGGTCCACGTTCAGATTAGACTGCAATCCAATGTCAGGAGAAAGCTAATTCATTTTCAAGTCAGCGGGTCCCGGGGGAAGGACTTTGGGCTTTACTTTGTGCAAGATTGGAAAGGATACTGGTTTAAAGCTGTGAATTTTGTAAGCTAGCTAATTTAATTTTTGCTTTTGAGATTCACAAATCACAGTACATTTTGGTTTGGATGGTATTACCTGAATAAGGCAATGCAACAGTCGATTGTAGCAGACTCACAGGATTTATCATGGAGAACATGTGTTTTGTTCTTTGCTGTATTTGCATACTGTAACTGTTGATTGTTCTTTAATATATCAATGGATTCATTTCTCATACTCGGCCCAAGACATGCCCCAAAGACTTGTTTGTTTCTAACGCAATGAACAACTCCTGAGGTGAGGAAGAATGATTATCAAAAACATCTTTAGTCTCCCCGTCTCGGGCTTGTGGAGAATGGTTGGGACCTCTCTGGCCACACTTTACAGAAGACAAAGAGGAGTGCTGATGCATAGACGCACAGTTTTATCACACATTCCTTCATTTTTTGCACCCTTGTATGTACCTGTATGGTGTGGGTAAGAGTGTGACATTTAATTAAAATCATAAGAAGTCAGAATAAGTGACTCTATTGGAATTAATCAACACCTTACAGTGAACAAGTATCATTCTTCTACCATATGTGCATGTATTTATATAACAAACGCTATATGAAATAATTAAGAAGTATTGTGTGTATTACTACGGTACTATAGTGAGAAGAGCAGCTTATTGTGGAGCAGTTTCATCCCAGCAGTCAGGAGAAACAGCCCCACTGTACAATACCATCATGCTTTACAGTATTTACTGTCTTCCTTTGGGCACTGCTGGTTCTCTGTATTTTTTTAAAAGAGGATTTTAGGAGACCATCTTCTTAGTTTGTTACAAGAATAATCACAAGATTAAAGGCTCATATTACCACAAAGCCCAAAAAGTGGAGAATATACTGTACATGAACTGGCTTGACTCTAACCCAATCAGAAGTTTATTTGTAAGGTCTGCAGGTATATTTAATCATCCTTGTGTATTCATCCATATGAAAGCCCTGAGAGGCAAGTAAGAAAAAGAAAATCCTGATTATCCATTTTCTAAGTCTGACCTAAATTGTGTATGACCAGGTAAAAGGGTATTTGAGGATGGTCTCTTTTTGTTTGTTTGTTTGTTGTTCTAAATAACACCAAAGGTTTTCATGTTTCCGTCCAGGTAACTTGCTTACACACAATATATGTACCTTGTGTTTATAGTGCATGCAAAAATAATCAAGCAAAACGTTTTTTGGTGTTGTTTTCACAGATGGAAAAAAATAAGGAACATATAACAATTGTCCAGGCAAACCCCTTTCTCCATCTGTCCTTAAGTCATAAACACAGGAGGCAAAACAACTTAGACTTAGAAAATGAACCACCAGAATTTGTTTTTCTTACTTGCCTCTCAGGTCTTCTGTAGCATCCATCGTGGAGGAACAACCTTAAACTATTAAGGGTCTTGTGACTTCAGATTTCATCAGATAACGATTGAGGTCTTTAAATTATTTAATTTAAAGTCTTTGTCCTAATCTGAACCTTTTTGGAATAAGATCATAAACAAATAATGAAAAACATGAATGCATGATAATAGCAGATTATTACTGTCGTTCGAGTCTGCGCGGTAGAATATGCAATAAGCAAACCCTCAGTGAAAGTATAGTTGAAACTGATTTAATTGGAATCACTTGACTTGATTTCAGGTGATGGCAATTAGCTCTGCGTCTGTTGGTGAACCTGATTAGCTATATTTAAATATGATTATGATCTGCAATAAAAGAGGTGTGTACAAGGGAAGTGTTTTCAGCTTATAATATAATATAATATACACTATCAACAGGAAGTTGATTCAACTGTCTCATTAATGTCTTTAAATTAAATTGTAACACTCAAATCACTTTCATCTTCAACTTCATTCAGTTCGAGCACTGAAACAACGACCGAAAAAACCCGACAAAATAATTGTCATAATTGTCAGTTGCTGTGAGTAATAACGATGTTAAATAATTCACTGATTACATGTTTAATTGCATTGAATTTTAGGCACATTGGTGGGCTGGAATAAGAATATATTTGTGTGTTAAAACACATTTAATTTGTGTGCCATATTACACCTGAAATTGCTGATTTGTTATGGAGGGGGAGTTTGTGAGCCTTGGTAGCCATCACATTGTTTTGAGCCTCGTGCTGCTTGGTGAGGACACCCAGGGTCAAGTAGTCTCAGGTGGCAGTCTAGGCAATAGAAAGAGGAGCTCTAAAAGCCATTTGATAGAAACTCACCTGGAGTTTAAAAAGATGTGCCCACTCCCAGTGCAGGCTTAGAGTGTTTGCAAACAGTCAAAGGTTTGATGTAACCCCTTGCACCCAAAGTCTAATTACTTTGATTACTAATCTAGCTTCGTTTTTGTAAATTCCCCTCTCAGTGGGTCCTCTGTTGAAACAGCATCTCGCTTCACTGGGAGTGGATTAAGAGTTCCTGTCCTCTGAGCATCTGTTCAGTGCTGCAGGAGTTGTTATGTCTCCCCACAGCGTCAGACAACTCATGCAAACGCCTCTTTTCACATCTCAGAGATATTTGAAATGGGACGCAGTTACAGAAGGTGTAGCCTGATACAGGTTATTTCTCCCAGGAAGCATTAACATTATAAAAAATAGCAAAAAATACAACTGAGTCAAATGAGAAATTGTAAGAGGCTGATAGAAAAAACCCCCACTAAAACTTGCCCTTATTTCCCAGTTTATAAATGTTCAGAGTCCCCCAGTGGGTGCTGGGTTGGTTTGGCAGGTTAAGAAGTTCATTGAATAAAATAGTTTGAATAAAATGATTTGAAACTGACTGCTCAGAGATTCTCAGCTTGATGCGAGTTGGTTTGTGATGAGTTTCTTTCACTTGAAGTGCTTCAGAGTGAGAATAAAAGATTTCTAAGAAGTACTTTTGTTTAAAATGTCCTTTGTTATTGTATTTCAGAAGGGGTTTGTGAGGTTCATAGCAATGTACAAAAACTTTAAGTTGGAGATTATCAATACATAAAATTGTTTATGACTACAGTTGTTTATTGATCAGCTCTTTCTTGCCTCAGTCTCTTTTTTTATCACATATGGATCCTCTCAAGTAGTGCTGGGATCAACAATACAATACTTGTAATTGAACGTATCATGACAAGTATGTCTTTTATTTATCATGACAAAAATGTCTTTTATTTCAACAATATATGACAAGGATAACGAGGGAACAAAGCTACGTCATCTATGATACCACTAGTCTCAACTATATGTATCAAAATATCCCCAAATTCTAGTTAACATTACAGTGGTCCAAGGCTTACTGACCAAACACAAATATATAGTTCATGTGGTGCTCTCTTGGCTACAGACTGAGAACCATTAAATAATTAAACACGTCACACAAGCATAGTTTCAGGCACTCATGCAAACAGATTTACTGTCCCCTCTCACTCCCACAGCCTTTCTCTTTATACAGCCATGGGCTTTCACCTGTGCTATGGACGAGCATGACGAGCTTTTGTTGATTGACTGGAATAGTGTTGTGGGCATAGAATAGGAGTAGAACGGATGTTCCCATTCAAGTCAGCGTAGCAGGATGGCCAGAGTGGCGGACATTTTTATATGTAGCCTGCCATTGACATTGTGGCTGATTTCCACATAAACTAAACTGACTCATGGCAGGTCGCACACTCACTGATGTGAGGTTGATGCAGTAGGCCTAACAACTTAAACAAGTAGTGGAGTAGTAACATTACAAAAAAATAAAGAGCTAGAGTAAATTAGTTAAATTTAAAAATGTAATGCTTCGTCCTCGCACTCTTCTCACAGCAAAGCACATTGCTATAACTAGGCGAGTAGCAACTTTGTTCGGCTCATTTTCTATAACCATTGTAGCATTTAAGCATGCTGGAATTAGGAAGCTAGCCAGCTAGTTTGCAAATTCCACCATGCTTTATTGAGACACATGGTTACCGAAAATGGGTCGAACAGCAGGCTGGTGGCCAGCAGGCTGGTGGCCTGCGGCACCGCTGGGTCTAGGTCAGCTACCTATCTTACAAGCCAACCAGCCGTCTCCAGGGCTGAGTCCACTTTATTCCCACCAGACCTCATGTCAAATTATAACTTCAAACAGAGATGATTTTTAATTTGCTTTTGTAATCATCGATTTACGAAGATACAGTCTAGCTGCAACCGCAACTAGACTTCCCTGCAGATTTTCAAATAACTATTACCTGACTGCCGATACATTTTCAAATTGACATCAATTGAAATCATGTGACACTGGAAAATAAAGATGAAGGCGAGATCTATAAAAAGGTAACCCAAAGAGCAAAGATTAACGTAGCTGTCCGATCACACAGTGAATTCACTTGGCTCATCCTCTCTCACACACATAACTCAACTGTCATACAATCACTCGCCGATGCAAATAGAACAGCTAATGATAAAGTGTGAGTCACTTTATAATTGGTGACAAACTGCTGACGGTAGGGTTATATAAGTCAACGTCAAAAATAGAATAGGGTGACTTCATCTTTGTATAACTCCAATGGACAAAACATTAACATTACCAAGCGCTGTGCACATGAGGCTTGTTTACAAAGGAAACATGTTAACATACAGTTTGCTTGTTAAAAGTTAGCCAACGTTAGCTAGCGAGTACATTTCATCCAATAAAATGATATAGTTTGAGTAGAATTCTGCGTTTAGTCACCTCGATGGCTGCAGTATTTACTGTTGGCCAAGAATTGTTTGTGGTTTTGTCGAGATAACAACACTCCCTTTCTAGTGCATCCTGAGTTTTCTGCCTTTCAACTGAGTGTGTTACTGACTTTCTTTTTTTTCACACCATGCTTTGGAGGAGTGCTGGGTATGACCAGCTGGAACGAGACCCCAAGATAAACTCAGAACAAACAGGAGGGACTACATCTCTCGGGCTGGTCTGGGTGTATCCCAAAAGAGCTGGAGTAAAAACATGTTTTGGCAACGCAATATATGTGAAAATAGAATATGCATAGATTGTATTACAAATGGTGAGCTCAGCATTGAAGGCAGACCATGTGCATCACACACACACATACATAGAGAAATCCTTCCTGCGGCACTTTTAAGTCTAGTAGAGTGACTGGACAGCTAATTTTCATTGTATTAAAAATGTTAATTTGGATGAAACTGTCCCTTGATTTTCAAAGTTGGATACGTTAATTATCTGTCACATGTCCAGGTCAGAAAAGTCTCACTAAAAGAAAATCACATAATTCTCGAAGGAAGCTGTATGAATGGTTAGACTAACCACTGTCAGCATATTAGACTATATGTGTACCTTCGATTATATCAATAATAGTATTCAACGACTCTATTTTGTTGTATTTGCAATGATACCATGCACACGACAACACACACTCCAATCATCTAGAGAGAAGAATTATGTGTTTTCTGACTCAAACTCTGGTTTTCTGTATGACTGTCGAAGGTGTCTGAATTTGATCTTCTACCAAAGTTTACAATGTCAACAGTGTTTTTTTTTTTAGCTCAGGAGAAGATAGAAAACGGGTCCTGTGGTCAATTAATATATTGAATCAACATGGACATATATTAAAACATTTTTCAATAAATATGAAAAAAACAACCTCATAAAAGCAGTGGATATGGATATCTTTGGTGTCACTACTTTAAAGCACCTTTCAAAATGTGGCTTACCAATAGGAACACTGCTGTGCACAGCAATGGCCGCCATGTTAATCCACTGTTGATCTACCCTGGGATCAAGCTTTTCCAAAATCAATGAATCAATGAAGGCTTGCCTTCTGGTCTTCATCACATCTTTTACATCCTCTGGTTGATACAGTTTAATACCCAGTAACATGGTGTTTCAGATGAATGTGAAAAAGGAGAAACTGTCAGCATGTACAGGTCTGTGTAATCCCCATCAAATTGGCCAAATAAATTATGTTCAAGTGTTTCAAATTTGACTTAGAAACAGAAAATGAAAAAGATTAGGAAATCACATTTTTCACTGCAAAAAAATTAAATATGTTTAAAAATATTTTTCAAAATAAAATGCACCAATAAGGATTTACAATAGTGTCGAGTAGTTATACGAGTATTCACTAACATTCCCAAAAAAAGCCTACAGTTTTACAGCTTTCCTATTCTATTCATAAGTCCATGTAAGGCTGTAGCTACACAGTATACATCCCGTCTCTACCCGTCTCTCAAAACCGACCCGAACTGATTATTATCATCCTACATCCATGCTTTTCTTATCTATTTATTTCTAATACATCTCTGTATGTAGGTGCCGACATGCAGTCCCAGCTAAAATGAATGAGGCTGGAGTCCACTCCATATTTTGTGTCGCGCTTTGCCTCTCCAATGCATCTGATGTGATACACAGAGCGCTCCCCAGCACACAGCATTTCCCACTTCAACGCAACAACCAGGGGCTTCGTCTGCTCAGCGAAGTTGAGACAACACGTCTGGAAACGCATTGCCTGGATACTGGATTCATGTGGCACCTCCACGCTCGCAATTCTCTTCTCTTGCGGCGGCGGGGGACTTTTTTCTTTATCGGTTTGCGAAAGAAACCCGTTTTACTTTGGGAAATGCGTTGGTAGACACTAATAGTTGAGTTGCAACCATTAAACGCCCAGTAATTAAGTACCTGCAGATCGACTGCAGGGGAGGTTTTTTTTTTTTTTTTTTTTTTTTTTATTAATTAAACCAGCAAGGATACTGCAGAGCACCTTAAACAATCCGGATCTTCACAGAAGTGAAAAATGCTCAGACTAGAGACCATCATTTGCACTTTTTCTGTGCTGTCTGTTGCAGCACGAGCAGATTTCAAGGCACGAAACTGCAGCGAGGTGAGGGAGGCTTGTGTCGGGAAAGGCTTCAGCTTCACACATGTTCCCATCCAGGAGATCCCAGGTAAGGCTGGACTTACCCGTCGATTAGGCTCACGACCTGCCAAATAGAGCTTTACAAATTGCCTATGGGATAAACACGGGCTTTTGTGGAATAAACGTGGCTGTATTTAATATTAAGCTCCTGATGGGGAAGTTCTAATTCCCCTAATGTCCCATAGCAACTCATTTATGATTCAAAGTCATTCAGTAGCAGGTCTTTGGTTGAGTGCTACAGGGGTAGCCTGTCTCAACCACCTGTCACTCGCCAAGTTCCTGCGAGTCTTAACTGACCAAAGTTTTAGTCCTAAACTTATTATAGGCTACTCAATTACCAAAATAGTCCTAATTGACCTGACTGGACGGTTAACAGCTGGCGCAGCCTCCTGCACCCCCCTGCACCCAGCTTGCATCATTGAAGTGACACCGCCAGTACCCAGCTTTCTGTTAATGTGAGCTGGTTCACTGATTATGTATTCATGCTGCGATATCAGTCAGCATCAATACTCATTGTGTAAAGAGTCCCCCCAGGCAGCTGTGGTGGGTATAAGATCTGTGTCCAGTAGAGGTATATGTGACTGTGCTAACCAAGCAGAGATAATGAATGACCAACTGTGCAGACTGTAGCTCCTGTCCTGTGAAAATGAAGTGATGAGGTGAGGTGGACCTGCTGGCTCTTGTAGTGCTTCAGTAGCAGTCCATAAAGATGAGTCAACTGGGCATGTCAGCCACCACTACCCTTCGGAGTGGACATTTGAGTACCTTACATAATGAATGTCATTCATTAAATGGACAGAGATAGTACATGTAAAATATACAGGTTCAACAATGTGTAATGGCTGTCAGGACTTGGAAACCAGTAACATTAATACATTCTAAACAAGTATTTTTGTGTAAGTGGATATAAATATACTCTGTTTTATCAGTTCATAATTTTAATGAATTACTCGTGTAAATTCGAAAACAGTGTTTTACTGGGTAGTATTTTCTATATCAGTGAATGCATTCTTAAATAGTATTCAGTGATTCAGTGAAAGCAGTATATTCAGCATGTTGTTATGTCTACATCTGTAGAAAAGTAATTAGGAATGAAAGGTCTTTTTTTCCCCCATTATCCCATCTGAGTTGTCTCTCCAGGTCGTCATTGTTGTGCTTCAGGGCCAATCATTCTCTCTATAAAACAGGGTATCTGGCACAAGCAAAAGGCTGCATATTTGATAAGAGGCACACCTGTTCAGAGATGGGTTGAATACCTAACTGATTAAATCCTCTGGATCCATGTCTCTGACATCACAACTAATCTGCCAAATGAGTGAAAAATGCAATCTCTCTCATCTGTGAGCGTTGTCGCCCTGAGTAAACGTCTTTTGATTTGGTCTTTGAATGAGTCATAACCTTCTGTGTCTGCCAGAGAGACAACGCATTATCAACTCCTCAGCAAATTCTCACAGTGATTGGCATGCCCTTCAGGCTTGCGACTTATTGCCTGTCACTCATGCAAACAATAATCAAGCTAAGCCAAAGTAGAAGTGGAAATACCTCCTATTTGAAAGTTAATTTTGAAGCATTACATCTTCTGATGAAAAAGTATCAGAAGCAGGAATATATCTTTGCTGTTTAAACTCTGGAGATTAATATATTGTTGAGATGATTTTAAATGTAATTTATATTTCTATTGAGTCTAGTGAGAATACAATAATTGCTCCCTTTTTTGGGATAAATCAGCTGCTATGAATTGTCATTTAAGTATGTACTTTAGTACACAGTACTTATTTAAAGACAATTGAAGTAGGACTACTGTATAGTTAGACATTTTGGAGTTAAAGTATACTCCACTGTGGTAAACATGTTTGTGTTTTGGTGTTTTAATGACAGATTACGACATACTGCACACATAGCCTTTATTGTTTTTTTTCATGTTTGTAATGTTAGCTCTTTAGGTGGCACTGAAGGGGTTAAGAGCATCCATGTGGCAGGCGGTACTCGGGAGTTAATATTCCAGTCGGGTTAGGTGTAGAGCAGCTCTTAAAGCTTCCCATATAGCTTATTTTTCTGTCAGCCTTACAGCTGCCATTAAACTCTATTCATTCACTGATAATTAGGCAAAAACAAATCTGGAAATGGACTTGTACTTGTATAGCGCCTTTCTAGTCTTCCGACCACTCAAAGCACTTTAACACCACATGTCATTCACCTATTAACACCCATTTAGATAGATAGATATATACTTTATTCATCCCCAGGGGGAAATTTGTTATTTACACACCGCAGGCAAAAGTAGGCAGGCAGCCTTCGGGAACAATTTGCCCAGTGAGCATTTTTCCGTTGAAAAGACGTTGAAAAGTTTTTTCACCGACTATTTGAAGATGTTGATTGAACATTTACATTTAGACTATATTTCACTGGGATTTGCACTTGTGAATTCTTTCATCCTCTACATTGTGCGAATAGTAGTATATCGTCATTTTAGAGGTAAACTAAGAAACCACATCCACCTCAGTTGAAAGCCAGTTTTGCATATGGTCAAAACATGATCGTTTATTCAACGTCTATAAATAGTCTGTGAAAGAAATTTCATTTTTGAACCACTTTTAACCTGTTAAAAGTTAACCCGATTAGACTACTTTTACATTTTTAATCACACTATGTTAATGGCTTCTACTTTCATTCAAATGAGTTGTTGCCCTTCTCTTTATGATCATAATGCATGATTTTTGGCCAATCCTAAAGCGCTCATGACAGCCATTGCAAATAAGAAAAAATAAATAAATATTATATAAATATAAATGATGGCAGGGTATTATTGTAGGAATATTGCGCTCAGCATCACTTAGACTGCTCAAAATGATTTGGTCAAACAGAAGCAACCAGGTCAGGTGGAAGGACAGCAGTGGAGTTGGTGTTATTGACAGAAATGTTGTTTTGATCCAAAGCCTAAAGGCTCAGTTGGTACAGTAATTCCACAGGACTAAGGCGATACTTCTGCCAGCTGACTAGGCCAGACTGGAGGCTGTCAACAGCTACACGATGAAGGCATTTTAAACCTCGGGAGCATGAACTTGTGGATCGCTCTAATAGTCTTTTAAGTGTTCTAAAACTTCCCGGAGCATCTCCCTCTCCAGAGCAGATTTAATTTCAATCTATTTCAATCTAGGATTGGGAATCTTCTTCAAATATATTTTTGTTGTTGTTCTATTTGTTGACATTCTCATTACATCCTGACAGCAATCAATAAATTAAATACACTGACAAAAAAGTACTGTAATAAGCCCATCCAATCATTTAATCTAGCCTGATGCACTCATTGTGCGTCACAGAAGCCTTCCACAAGCTGTGGAAGTACTCAGCTGTGAGTACTAACAATAGCTATGTTTGTTGTTTACATTCATTGTGATGTGTTTATGTTCATGATGATAATTTTGGGGTAGTGGCTTTGGAGGGAGGCGTGAAGGAACGACCTGTCAGTGTTGCCAACTTGGTGACTTTCTCGCTTACCGTTAGCGACTTTTGGAGCTAGTGTTGCTGGCTACTGTCACTTTAACAGACACTGGGCTGTTTTTTTTGGTTGGAGGATATTTAAATCTTACTTACTCTTGCTAGTTTCTCAAGATTACCAATAGCTTGAATTCAACTGTTTACCAATTCGTTAAATATCAGCCTCTTAAATCCACTTTGTCATTGCTCTGGTTTAAGACCAGACCTGCACCGAGTCTTCCCCTGCTGTCTCAGTTTCCCTCAGTGGGTTACCCAACGTCTGAGACAAGATGGGAAGATATGCAAAGTGGTCACACAGCAGACTGCTGGATTCAATGGAACTTCTTAGCATGTCTATGCTATCATCTGACGGCCAGCTCTGTTTACTGGAGATGGAGATGGGTCAGAAATAACGGCGCTGATATTTTGTGTGATACTTGACTGCCGGCACAACAAGGCAAATGATCACTGCTGAAGCGTGTAATGTGCACATGTTCTCTATCGGCACGTAATGAGACGGCGAGGAATAAAAAGGGCTAAATGGGAGTGCTTTCAAAGAGAATAGCCAGGTGACTTTGTTCGCCCCGGCAGCATACGCCAGTGTTGCTGTGATGTATCGTCAGATTATTGTGACCTTCTATGTCACTCACACATGCGGAGATTGATCTGGGAGTGAAGTCCAGAGAGGAAGCAGAACTTTTGATGGGTTTTTGTGGTGTGTTTTACGCTTTTACATTTCATTCTCCAAATATCAAAATATTTGTGATAAAATTGCAGATATTTGGATTTTTTTTGGGGATTGGCAGTTATTGTTTGAGTTTAGATATGGTAGCACCAGTATTTGAGGGCTGCACTCTGCTAGAAGATGTCATGTGAATGTCTCCCACTGAGAAGCAGAGGGGGGCACAACAGGGAGGAGGAACCCAAACAATCATCATTTTTCCCGTGGAAGAGGGGATTTCTCCAACGCTGCTTCCATCTCTATGTCATCAATCATGCTCATGAATGCCAAAATGGCCTCATGATGGGATTTCTCGGCAGGTGTTCCCTCTGAGAGCTGCAGGAAACATTGTGTCCCGCAAGTGCTTTAGGGTTGCGGCGTTGAAAGCAGAACGACACAACACTCAAAGCATATCAATTTTACTTTTGTGGCTCACTTTAAATCAATGTGTTATAATTTGCCTCACCATTAAATAACATTTTGTACGATATTGTATGGAGTGCAGAGGTGTATTAGGTACACCTGTACAATTTATTTTTGTTTAATGCTATGCAATAGTTTTGCATTAAAGGCCCTGAAACCTTATTTTCTCAGTCAGTGTCTTACTATGAGCCGTGGGGTCCAACATGAGCACAAAACTTCCTGACAAATTTGACCAGTTTTCTCAACTTCACATGAGATTTCTGTATTTGTGGATTAGCCCTCACTATTCCTGTGGTTTGCTTATGTTGCCAGCACTGTCAATCAAATCTGACCCAACCACACCTAAACAGTCCTGATGAAGCAGATAAACAAGTAGGAGTTTTGAGTGTTAGATGTATAATTAAAAACTAACGAGGCATTTTTTTTGTAATGTCGCTTTTGTAATACTTTTTTATTGAGAAATTTAAGGGGCTCATTGTGAAGCTAATGTATGTCAGATATATGTGATCTTGATCTTGGATTAGGCTACACTAGATCTCATTATATTGACATTTCTGTGGGAACAGGTGTATCTACAGAGCTGTGGGAAATGTATGTTTTCCTCCGTTCTTTGTACGTCCAATATCGGTTTCTTTTGTTATATGTTGGCTTCATCATTCATCATCATCAGATATTCACAGTTTGTATATGGGCCATTTGATTTCTTCAAATGCAATATAGAAGTGGATTACTTGCATGATCACCTTCATAAAGCCATGCAATTAGCTTCTTCCATGTGACCAATGGTACAAAACCCAAGTTATTCCATTCTATGCCCCAATGCTCTGTTCCAGCTCCAAAAAGGAAGACGTCTGTGAATGTTGGTGTGTCTGGGTTTCTTTAGAGGAGAGAAACTCATGCCTTCAGGATTGCTATTTTTTAAACACTAAAAGTAGTTTCTGGATGATATTTCTAAGCCCTAATCCTGTCTGTGACCCAAGCTTTTTTTTTTCTGTTTATTCTGTATGTGGCCTTCAGCAGGGTTTATGTCCAACTGTCTGTTGCTCATAACCCTGGTTGCTGAAACGTTGATACAGCCTACATCGTAAAACCAAAAGGGATTTCAGACGGTAATTATTGCAGTGCTTTTCTTCTGCTAATTTGCTATGCATGTTAGGTGAGGATGATTTTTTTAAGTTGACTTTTATTTGTTTCGATTTGGCGACAAAGCTTGCTTCGCTGTAATTTGTAAATACATTACGAATGGGAACAAAAGCACATGAAAGGGACACAGGGTTATTGAATCGTGACCAAGCATGATGTGCCTTGTTTATACTGTTGATAAGTTACTTATCATATAGGTTACTGAAGGAAGGATCAAACGTAGCCATGAAGAGTTTATCAAACTCATTTGAGATAAATCCACTGTGAAAAACAAGGAAATGGAACATCTCAGGACAGCGTGGCAATAGCTGTTTCATGGATTAAGAATAATTTGAAATGTGAAAGAATGAGTTCTCCCGTTGTTGACCAGAGAACGAATAGACGTTATTTTGATCTATTAGTTCCTGTCAACAACTGTCCAATTAAATTCTAACCTGGAGCTACTGGAAAGAGATCTTTATCATTCCTCATTTAACAAGCTGCCATAAACACATTTCCTTTAGTCACTGATCCTATTGTTCTTTTTTCTGTTTTACTTTTATGAAACTTTTGACCAGACCGTCTCTGCACACTACATGCCCAATCTGATACAAAATGGAAGCATTCAACTCCTTTTGGTGGGTTACATCTTATCACCATCTCTTGCAGCCGTTGAGTTGATATATTATTCCGTTGAAGCTCAAAATAGACGTATTCATTTCTGAAAGGTGAGAGGTGTTGCCTTGGATGAATTGTGAGATTGACTGTCATATTTGTTCTCTCCTGCAAATCATAAAATGCCACCAGAGTTATGTTCTGTGTGTGTGAGATTATCAACTGGCTGACGTGATCATTGAGACATATTTGGCACAAATCTCTTACTTGATATCTGACTACCTTGTCTGATTCTGTTTATTTATTTATTTTTTCAGGATTTCAGTAGTCGACACAATTCCACTGTCTCTTTGCAAGCCATCACTGACTTTTCGAAAACAATCCGCAGGATCAATGTGCATCTCTTCATTGACACGAGTATCAAATTTAGGCTTTTGGCTGTGAGTTGGTACTTTTTCCCCGACACCTCATCTGCCTGTCAAAACCTAGCCGTCATGAAACAAAAGCTCCCTCGAATGCCTCGTCGCTGCGGTTGGATCTATCTTTAGACCAACGTCTGCCACTCCTGTCTTGTTGACAACGTTGGGCTAGACATGATGTGCAACTGGAGAGGGTACTTATCTTTACACTGCTCATGAGGACGCTTCGGTGGGGTGATTTTCAGCCAGCCGCCGTGGGGAGCTGTGTGTTGTGCAGTTGTGTCCTCTTCCCTCTCACTTAAGCAGTCTGCTGACTAGAGGACACTTGCACTGTAAAGAGGTAGCAGGGCTAATAATCGCGGGAGTCTGTAAACTAAGCTGTAAATGCTGAGTGAAAGGTAATGATCAGTGCAGGTCTCAAGGCCCTCCAGGTCTTCAAACAGCCACCAGCTGCTACCTGTAGTGCAGTCCTCCGCAATGCTCCACTTAGCAAGTTGACGCAGAAGAGAGTGGCTTGCCCGCTCACGTCTCATTCTCAGGGGGTTCCAGGCATGCTGCCCATGTGGATCGAATATCCACACCAGCCTTCTCATGCCTCCACTAGGCTTTTATTACATGCTCCTCAATAAATATCAAAGCCAGACATAGTGCTACATATGCTGATTATGTGGTGCTTGCTATTCCTAAATGTGCTGCACATGGTGTTAGGGAAATCCAGACATTAATCTTCGCTGTAATGATATTGGTGCACATGAATATTCCATAGCTGTTACGCTTGGGGGTCAAACATATTGTACTTTTTGGTTGTGTATTTATCTTCTTGGCAAAGATATATTAGAGGAGAAATCTAGTCTTTGTGTGTGGTTTTACATGTAGGGGATTGCCTCGCTGTACAATGTAAGGCAGTGCTGAAGCTAATATTTTTCATCATCCATTAATCTACTGATTTCATAATTAATCAGCTGGTCTGTAAATTGTCAGAAGATTATCATAATTTCCCAGAACCCAAGGTGACATATTCAGATGGTTGTTTCATTTGTCCGACATTCCAAAACTGAAATTAATCAGTTTACTGTCGCATATGACATACAATTAATGTTGTCAAAAAATGTACTCAATCATTTTGTAATTTAATGATTAATCTAAAAATGTGTTCAGTTACCTTTGACTTGTATGATCATCTTGTCTGTGCTAGAATACCCAGACTTCTCATCTTTGATGCCAAAGGAGTAGGTATTAATCGCAGCTTCGATGTTCAAATGTCACAGTGAAGCCCCGTTTTTTTTAGAAACGATTAACTTATATAAATAAATATGTTGTAGAGAAAACCCATTTCTCCACAACAACTTCTTCAAATCCTCTTAAAATGTTTCTTCTGCAGTGACAGAGGCCAGCTATGCATTTGTATTTCTCTCCTCAAAGAGATTTCTTTTATCGTGCATTTAAAAAAATATTTCAATATGAACACCAGACCTTTGAGTCAACACTGTTTTATCATGCACACAGCCTTGCACATGGCATGTTGCAGTGGAGTTTCTTGACATATTCAAAAAAAAAGAAGATACTGACACATTTGCTAGGAGTATGAAACTGTTCCAGCATCTTTATTCCTGTCCTTTTTCCCTTCACGCTGACTCTCCTGAGGATGAAGAATACCATCATGCCATTGCGCTGTGCTGCTTTTATTGTAGACTGTTTTATAACAGTGAGAATTCATTTCCTCTTGAACCTGTCCTCATTCACCCAAGGACATATACTCCTCTGTATCGGCATCCCCCCAGTTATTTAAAACACGAGCATGCCTTTCATTATGACTTCTGACATGACCCAAAATGTGATAGGAATAATGCCATTCCATTTTGATTGATGCAAGTTCTAACTTGAGTGAGTAACTTGGCTATTCTGTACACAAAACCCTCAAGAGGCATTATTAAAAGTGGAAAGGAAGGTCTGTGTGGAATACACCGAGTTATAGATCCATGCTGATGTTCATATGCATAGAATTCCCTCCTCATATACCAAAGTCTGATTATCCACCAGTAAAAGGATATGTTTCAGTTTGCTATATAGAGTGAGCGGTGAAACAGAAACGATCTACATCATGTGCCTTGGATGTCTGAAAGCACATGACATTGAGTTAATATGATGAATGTTATATAGAACAGTGATTTACAGCAACCTCTAGCTAACATCTTGATTTATTTTTTCACACGGAGGTGAAGCGATTGAGCGAGATTAGTCTGCGTTCGGTCCGATATAATGAGATGCTTACATGGTATCATTTCTAGATGTGATGCTCATGAAGCCATAAAATAACTTTCTTACTAATTTATTCATACAGCTTTATCCATCCACTTATTTTCTTTCAGTTAGACTGATTAGTTCATTTATTTGGTCATGCATTTGTTAATTCACTCATAGTTAGCCTGTCCATGCATCAGTGTTGACAGTTACAGTTAGCCAGCATTCTCTCTGAAATAGTGTTTGACAGTGCATGCTGCCGAGTGTTTGTGTCAGTGATATGTGATATGTTTTCAATCATGTGGCTAAAACAGTCCTAGTCTCACAGAGGCCTGCCTCAATCTCTGGATGTCAGACTTTGCAACAAGATATTTATTAGGAAGTACATCGCCAGAGCCCATCAGCTAGAAACTCTAAAGGAGTTGTATATAAGGTGACTATTTGATAACAGAAATGAGCAGCCCTGTATTTCTGGAGTTGAAATGAGTGCAGCTCTGACTGGTTGAAGGCCAATTCTGTTTCCCATTTGGCAAAGCGGGGAATTGAATTGGACAGCCTTTTCTTGGTTAGACTTCCCTAAGCAAACATTAACTGAGCTGTTTCAAACCGCAGTGAGCAAAGCAAAATTCAATAAAATAAAATGACTTTATTCCACATGTTTTCATGCAGGCTTACCTGTTTTTCTTCAAACCAGTGAAAGTATTTGTGGAAATAAGGTGGATAAATCCCAAATAATCAAGATGCTTAGTGACAAAGCAAAAATGCATCGTATATATACATGACATGGCTAAATTAGGGTAATGGAAAAAAACTAAAACATTTTTGTAAAACAATTGTTAAGTCTGGTTATCTGGAGCATCAATGAAGCAGTAAATCAGAACATACGTTGTAATGTTGATCTCATTAGATCTGTGTGTGGCTTCAAGTGTGAACCCAGAAAAAGTTTGTTGGGGGGAACTATGGGACACAGCAGATGGCAGAGCACATATGCTGTGGGTCTCTTTGGCCAGGTACACTGATGAATACTTCTGAGAGTTGGCCTACCTTTGCTGGTATGTGCAGGAACTTGGACAGTTGATTCTCCAGGCTGACTCATAAGTTTGTAAAATATGTTCTGCTGATTTATATAGACTGAAAAAGAGAGCATATCACAGACAACGTAAGTATTTCCAAAGCCATGTGCTTAGTAATAATTTAGTCTGTGGAAACTTCTTATTTTGCAAAGATTCAATGAAAAAGACCCTGCCACATTTTTTTTGCGTTGTTTGAATGTGTGGCAGACGTAAGGAGATGGCCTGACTCCAATGTAAAAACTCCAATGGTACAGTATGTTTTCACAGGCAAGGCCCAAACAGCATTTCCTGCCACTAATTCTGCTGAAAGTGGTGATTGTGCTTAAAGTTAAAGCTGCAGTTCTAAACTCATATGCACTTGTCCCTGAACCATACAGGCAGAGGTTTAGGAAGTGGAAGTTTGTTGAATTTGCACAAGATATATCACAAGTTGGTGCTCGGCTTTCAATGCAGACAGTTATGAGGATTTGTGTGATTTTATTGTTAGAACAGTTCAAGACTTCATTGCCGGCCCGCCTTGCTACTTATATTAATGAAAATAAATGGTGAAGACAGCATCTGTGGCTGCAGTTATGGCTGCTGAATATGTTTTAACACATGCTAGTGGAGTAGGACTTTGTCAAGTCCACAGAGAGGGAGAACAGAGGGAGAGTTTCAGGTTCAGGCCTAGTCGTTAAGTGCCGGCCATGGGGGCCATGGGGGCCACTTATGTGGCTGTAAAAATGTTGCAGTGACAATTTGAAGGTGTGATCCTGCCAAGATATCATGTAAAAACAAGGGACATTGCAAGGGGGAATGTCCAAACAGTAACGCTGTCCAAAAGTCTGAGCCATCCAAACGTATTGATGAAATGCATACAACTTTCGTCTTTGGATGGAAAGTAGAAATTACCTCTGGAGATTCTACAAGACATAAGAGGTAGAGTAAATGTTGAAAATGGGATTGCAGAACCAGGATGCTTTGGCTGGTTCTCTCCATGTCTGTTGGCAGATTGCGTTTTCACAGACTTCAGAGAGGTTGATGCTGAAACCAAACCAGTGCAACATTTGTTACCAAACCTGACCTTTTCAAAGGTTATTGGCAGGTGCCACTAACGTCCAGGGCTAAAGAGATGTCATCGTTCATCACACCATGGGGGCTGTTTTCCTATTCTGTCATGTCGTTTGAGCTGAGAAATGCTCCTGCAATAGTTCAGTGTCTTAAGAACAAGGCAGACCCAGCTGGTTTGGCTGGGTCTGCAGCTTATTTAGATGATGTTGTGGTGTATAGTGACACAGGAAGTTCATGTTCAACATCTGAAGGCATTGTTTGACTGATTGGCGGAAGCAAATTTAACATTAATTCTACTGAAGCGACAGTGACCTATCTTGGCAGGGTTGTAGGCCAGGATGAAGTTCGTCCTGTGCAGGCTAAGATGAAGGCCATTGATAAATATCCCTCAGTCAGAAGAGAGTTGATGTGGTTCCTAGAGTCAGTTGGGTATTACCGCAGTTTTTGCTGAAACTTTTCCTATGTAGTGGCTCCGCAATTGAAATTGGTGCTGGGGCTGTCCTCCTATAAGTGGAATGGGGAATTAAACATCCTGTCTGCTTCTTCTCACGTACATTTTATCACCACCAGCTAAATTACTCAGTTGTTGAGAAGGAGGCACTGGCTTTGATTTGGGCACTGAAGTTGTTTGACGTGTATGTTGGACCATCATTGCTTGTTTTCAGACAGATCATAACCCGTTGACGTTCTAGACCAGTATGCAGAATGGTAACAAGAGACAAATGTGTTGGTTGCTGTTTCTTCAGACCTACACTTGATGTGCGTCGTTATAAAGGTTGGGAGAACGTAATGGCAGACACTCTTTCAGGTGCACCATTTTGATGTCATGAGGTCCCTGTAGGTGGGGGGTGTAGTGGCTGTTGGCTGTATATGATTACCTGTTGTGTAATACCTGTTGTTGTGGCCTGCCTCCGTTTTCCCTCTTTCAGTCCGACTGATTGCCTGGCCTCGCCCTCCTCATGAGAGACTGGCATCAACTGCTAGGAGCCTTTATCAGCTGGTTGTTCACAAAATGGCAATCTCTCTCCCTCCTGGGGGGCTGGTGACTTTCAGGCACCCAAGTTTTTGTTTGGTTTGATTATGTTTAATTGTCCTTTATGTTACAGGTAATGTAGGTTAGCACTACAGTTTAACAGCACACAACACCACTGACTTTACACACTAGTTTGCTTCAGTTGAGTTATATTTAATAAATTAACTCGTTAACTTTAACTATTGCTTTGTGGACCGTCCTTCTTTGTTATATTCCTGAACGAGCTGGGCATAAGATGTGTTATCATTTTGCTTTGAGGGACATGAAAGTGTTATTTATAGTGGTCCTGCCTCCTATGTGTCACATTTAAGTTGAACCTGTTTGCATCTGCAAGAACAATTGCGACCAAATAGCATTGATGTATCAAAAAAGTGGAACCTATTATTGTGGATGGGGGAGGAAGGAAAACATTATGCATTTAGTTGTTAACACTGAATCTTGCAGTGACAATAAATTTACATATTTCAACTGTATAATTGATCAAACAAATTCACATTGAGACGCTTCACATGTGAAAACGTCTTAACCCTGGTGAAGGATGGGGGAAAGGTCACCGATGCTTACAACAAAGGAAATCCTCTTCATATTGTATTTGCAGTCCATAAAAAATCAATGCTAAAATCCCACTATTATCAGGTATGCATTGTGAAATGTGAGCACATATCAGCAGGAGTTTCAATATTTGTGTGGAGCTTCATCAGCAGTGATAATAAGCTAACTCATTTAAACTAATTTGACTAACAGGCCATTTTAATACAGACACGAGAGTGGCATTAAGTGATTGCGAATTATGATGACAGCTTGTATAGGTGTTAAGTATGCTGAGTGCATGCATAAACCACTCATTAAAACTCAGCTTTACATTGTTTACAGTGTTGGTGTATGGTTAACATTTGTGACATAACATTAGTATGTATTGAAGCCACCTCTTGTTTTGTTAATATTTTAATGTGAGCAGGATCCACTGCTCTATATGCAACATCTGGTGCCATGTGGCTCGAGGCAAAGTGAAGTTATACATCCTGCTGTTGGCCCCGGACAAATAAAGGACAGGGAATGGGTTAGTACAGTGAGGTTAGACTGGGACAAGTCTCTTCTTTTCACCCATACAGCCCTCTTCATCCTGAATGACTTGCCAAAGGCCAGCTTTGATACAATTCCCTCTGAGCTACTAAAGTATGGCTCACTCCAGATCATGGACAGCTTCAGGTGGAAATCAGACTTGGTACCATACCGGCAAAAAAAACAAACAAAAAAAACTCATCTGCATAAGACTTTGCTGAGTGCAGATCCAGTGAGTGAAAAATCAAGCTGTCCCAAAGCTGTGCTCAGACATTTACTTGAAGAAACACTTTTGTTTTTACAACTGTTTCCACAAACCCTTTGCAACTCTCAAGGGTCACCCTGAGATCGTTCTATTTTTCGGGAGCTGAGCTTATAGAAAAGCTGATACATTCTTCGTCACAGAAAACATTTTTTTAAATGTATACAGGTATCCAAAGTTCTGTGACGTTACAAAACAAAATACTGTCTCTGCCTGTCATGGTGGGTCTTTACATGTCGGTGTGAGTGAGAGACAGAAAGAGACAAGTATTATTTTGACAATTTATATAACGCCAAAAGGCTGTTTAATGATTCACCTCTGCCTAACGCTGCAGCTATAACAGTATCTTATGTGCTTTTGTGTTGTAGTTGTACAGGCTACTTAAATGAACTGTGTCAGTGCCAATTTACAGTTTATTGAGAGAAACGTGCTGAGTTGAATGCTAACAATGGGAACTGTATTCAGCCAATAATGTATGGCTACTGACTTGAGGGCATTGCAAACTCTCCAACTACTCAAGGTACAGCTGCACTTTTTCAAATCTATTTTCCCAAAGCCTTGAACCAGCAACATGTGTACATTGTCTCCAATAGCAGACCAGAGCTAGTGTTCACGAGTGTGAAATTACTACAGTACTGAGACATATACTGCTCATACAAATCAATGACAGAGAATTGGATCATGCCACCGGACTGGCTTCTTTCTGTTCCATTATATACAATCGATTCTTTGGGGGTGATACTGATATGAATGTAGTGAGCAGCAATTTATATCCCTAATCCAGTCCACCATAAATGTTTCAAATTAGAGAGTGCCTTTTCTGAAGAAAGAAGAAAGGTCCTGCCTTGGCTGGAAAAGCTGCAAGTGAAGAAGCAGCTGTAAGACCATTAACTGTAGGAAGACCGTGATTATGTGGACTTTGAAATAATGAATGGAAGGATGAAAGAAATGAGCAAAAAATGAGAAGGCAAAGAAAAATACTATCCTCACTGCAAAATATTTCACTACAGTAGCTATGAATAACACCAGCGGTCCCATCTCTTACGATAAGATTAGCGGATGTCACTTTTGCAAATACAGAAACACACACAACATGATTTACTTACTGGGCCCTGTGTTTCTAAAATATGCCTGCTGCTGGTCCAACTCAGAGATAACAAATTATTCAGTTAACTTCAAACAACAAACTAAATACAAGTTAATGTCCACTTCTAGATGTTCATCATTCTCTGTTTCATACTGATAAATCTGTCAATAACTCACGAGATTACTCAATGCTGCTGTTCCTTTCCTGCATGCTTTGAGACATTTAGTCACCAGACTTTTGTATCTTTTGGTTGTTTATTCAAGTCTGTTGTGTTTCCTGTGTGCTCTTTATTGACCTTAACCAGAACCAGGGTACAGTTCATAGAAATAGTTTGTTTGTTGGCTCCTGCTGCAGTGAATCAGTCTCTTGATTCTGGTCCTGTAATTTATCATCTTTGTTTTTATCATTTCAAACACAAAGCTTTCTAAGTTCATTAGATCTGTTTGTCCACAGCTAATCAATAATTCTGCTGGACCCACCAGTGCTCATTCATGACTTTATCCTCAACGACCTCTCGTAGTTATGGGGATTCACAATGTTTTGACTACTGACTCCTCACTCACGCGTTGCCCCAGCAAGGATTCATTTAATCTGAGTTTTAATCTGAGTTTAGAAAAACTACGTTTAAAAGGAGTAAATCCAGACTTAGAATTTAGTAGAGCTCTGTCGCACAAATACAAACTAACCTCAGTAAATCCAAGTTTAGACCAAAATGAAATATAGTTTTATTAATATGGAGATGCCTGTTTACCCAAATTAAAATAATTTATAGTCCTCTAATTTCTCCGTCTTTAAGAAAAAACTTGTGGCTGAATTACTGGAGCAAAATGGTCAAATAATAGTAGATAAACGCGCACAACAGCACCGTGAGGAAAACCTTTTACACAGTAAAGTAAAAAGAGACTTCCTGTTCAGCTCAAGAACAGTTTCCTTTCTGAATGGTGTCTTGGGAGAAATTCAGCAGCAGCAGCAGCAGCATCATGAAACTCAACTGATTGAGTCTGTCCCTTAACTTTTTGTTCGGAACTTGATTTAAACCGGTTTAAAAGCCGAAACCCAGCAATCTTTAAGATTTAAGTCCTGGTTGATTCAGGACTTCTGTTTGAGTGAAAACAGTTTCATCTTTTCATGTCGACACTGTAGAGAATAATAAAATGCATTTATTTGCTGTAAAATCTTTATAGGACGCGACAACCAACTTTAAGATGCTGTGTTTTTTTTCTCTGAACTGTCTGGCCCGCACCCCATCCTGTCAGTCGCTAATGTGTGGTCTGCTCCACTAGATAGATTATCTGGGAAGCCACAGTGCTGTTTTAACCTTGGCAAGAAAGGTTGTGTTACTTTGCAGAGTGGCGAAGTCCCTTGAAAGCTTCGGCTTCCCATATTTTGATATACAACAGTCTTATTTTTAAGTGATGTCTTTGCCCTGTTGAGACTGCTGGAGCACACACTAGGTTTGTTGTCAAGATGGATTTTTTTTTTTCCTCCTCTTGACATATCTGATGAAAAGGCTGCACTCTAAATGTGTAGCCCGAGGGACTTGCCTGTAGACTGTGATATTAGCAAAGTTCCTCAATCCATCCATAACTTTACTACTTTACTAAACTGAACCGGGGCTGTGATGCTGAAATTGTGAGTTTCGTTGAGGTATGGGCCTTATCTGACTAAACATCTGCAATGGGAGGTCCACTTGAATGCTCCAGTGTCATTTTAGCTCTGGAGTTTCCCTTTTTATCAAAGATCAAAGCCTTTTTGTGGAGATGCATACCCAAGATTAAACCGTGTATAAATGTCTCCTTATTTTGACAGTATCTCATTATCAGACACTTCCACACATCATGTTTATCAGAACCGTTCATGGGGAATTGAAATATGTAACATTCCCTATTGACATGCTGGACAACACCCACTGCCTACTGTGACATGAAATAGCACATTGATGAAATATTTCTATAAACAAACTCACATGAAAATGATGAGACACTTTCAACCACACATTTCAGTTCCATGCAAGTAAAAAGTCATTTTTTAGTTTTGTTTTTGTTTGTACTTATCATTTATATTCAACAATGTTATCTTATCTTGAGCTTGACCGTGTGTTTGTTGATCTGCAGGACCCCCGCAGCTCTCTCTCTTCCTCTTTGGTATTTCTATGTAGAAAGTTTGCTGGTTGGTGTGCACATGGCAGTGCTGGGTGCAGACAGTGACATGCTTATGATATTTATTGTACAAATTCTGAATGTTGCAGTTCAAATCTTTAAGATGTTACCTCATGTCACCATTTGAAGACGCCAATGTGCAAAACGATCTTGTGCTCTCATCATACTGTTGCTCACTCAGTGTGGTGCTCACTAAGTGAAATCCATTTCTTCTTCTGCTGCTGTGCAATCTATCGCTGCATTCAGTGAGAATTGTACAGCTGCCATCTGCTTATAGCTGCTTCCCTGATTGGTAGCTCATGCTGATTGTAGACGATGTACATGACATTTGCATTTTTTGAGGGGAAATCTGATTTTGTTGTACTTTGTTTGGGGAAGAGAAATGTGATTTATTATGTGTGTGCTGGGGACATGATAGTTCAGCTTCCAATTTAATTAATTGTGGGCGTGTGCATCTGCACTGTAGATTGCAGTTGATCCAAATTCTGACGATCCAACTGATCCCCTTACCGTCGCCTAGTTTATTCATACCGGTATGTCGGATTTGTGTCACACCTATTCTGAAAATACGGTCATTCTGAATATAGCCACAGCCCATAATAAATTTAGTATAATGTTTTTGTTTAGTATAACCATTTAGTATAACCATTAGTTTTTTTTATTCCCACGTAAAGTGGGATCACAGTAAACACAACCACCTCATCACGAGCTCGTTAGAACTCTTAGGGCAGCCTTCCGCTCAGAAATGACAAACAGCGTTGTTCAAAAAATGTGAAGTGATTTTCGGCATTTAGTGTCAAGGCATTTTGATTTTTAAGATTAGACGGACACTAAATAGTGCTCTTTGTCTTCACCTGGTGGTTACACAATGCCAGTATCCCAGCTTTTATTTTGAAAGTACAAAAGAATGAGCTTTGTCATTATGTAAAGTGTGTTCAAATATCCAAACTACCATTACTATTAAGTAAGCCAGAACAATGTTTAGTGTGTCCCAATACCAGGATATTCTGCTGCATCCGGTGGCATTTTTGCTGAACTCAAGCCAACATGCTTTTCTGCCTAATCTGACCCACAATCCTTTGTGCATACTGCATGGAACAGTATGTAAGGGCTGCTGCAGTATGTACTAAAAGTTAAAAGGAAAAGTGTGCGATTTGGAACACCGCTGTAGTTACACAATTCCCAAAGGTTGACTTGCAGATTGATTAGCGCTCCGATTTGTTTTGTGCACAAATCTTTTGTCGTCAATATACTTCAACAGGTTTTAGACTGAGTCTGTTTTATCTGTGGCTTCTTTAAAATGGCTGGTTGGGAAAATGAGATGATGTAAATCATTAACTTTTGATTCACTTGAGTATTTTCCCAATGTCATCAATTATCTAATGCTCGAGAATATTTTAAAGGAATGTATTATCTGTTCTCCCCACTGGATTTAACTTTGATAAGCCCTTGGCAATGATACCTCTTATTGTCAAACCAAATGAGAAACACTATGTTCTTCTTCGACACAGAATCATATTAAATCCTACAAGTCACAAGCCATTATATTACCCTGTCTATATCTGAAATGAATATCTAACTTTTTGTTCAAAATAATTGTACAAAGTTACAGTGAAAATGCACATTTCATGCGGCGGTAAATGATCCCTGACAACGGTATCATGTTGGTGACACTTTAAATGTCAGTCGGTTTGTGAGAGTTCTGAGAAAGTAAACCAAGGGTTCTGTGGGTTAGGAGTGAATATAATTCATTGGCATGTGCTTTATGCACATCTACTCTCCCCCTTTATTTGTTTTGTCTAGTTATCTAACAAACTGAAGTTCCAAATCATCTGCACAGTGACCTTTGACGTTACAAAATGGTTGCCGTTAAATCACAGTCTCAAGAGCCACAACATTTTGCCGACACCATGTATGATTTTGCATTTGAGAAGCCTGGTTGTCTATGGGAACAAAACCAATACCAAAAACACAGCGTATGAATGGTTTAAAGTAACCAGTGTCTCTTCCATGGAAAGTAACTAAAGCAGCAAAAAGTTGCTGGATTACATCACACTGATTTGTATATTTGTGATGGCATTGCATAACTATTATTAAAAAAAGAATGTCATAATTGACTGACTAGCTTCATCATTAGATATAACATTTTACATGTTGCCATCTCATCAATATGCATCTAAATCTAGCTTACCTCTATTTTCAAAACATATGCTTTCGTATAGACTGTGGAACTGAAGTGTCAAAAAGATCCAGATACTAGACTGACTGAGTAACTAGGTGGGGATGAGGCATTGCAAACCATCAATTTGTATTCACATGCTGCTAATTAAGACGTGATGGTGGGATTTTGGAAACCACAATCCTGCACACTTTTCCCTTAACATAGAAGGCTGTATGTGAGAACATAAAAGTTAAATACTGTTTTCAGCTCAAATGACATGTGTCCAAAATGAGAGCTTTTTCTGTAAAAGTTTTATTGAATCATTGAGTTATTTTAAGCACCCAAATTGCTGAAGTGAGGCTCAGGATTTTAGTGTAACTGAATTGCCAATGTATTTTTAAGTAACTACTTTTTAGATAGAAATCGCAAATTTCATATTGATGCCAAAATGCAAATTTAACCTAGAATATAGAAGACTGTGTATAGTCAGTCTCACTAATAGTATGGATACAAAAACACTGTTTTTTTTTTGTCTATTTTGCAGGTGAACATCTTCGGGTGTGTTCTCAGGGAAGCACATGTTGCACCCAGGAAATGGAGGACAAATTTGGCCAACAAAGCAAACAGGACTTTGAGAATCTAGTGGATGAAATTAGTCATGAATTGAGAAGCACCTTTGTTTCCCGACATAAAAGATTTGATGGTAAGTCTATTTTTGCTTCATACTTAATACTGATTAATTTTCCTATTTTGTCTCTTTTTTTTAAACAATGTTAATGTTCCTTAGAACCGTAGACGGTAGAACAAAATGCTGCAAAAAGGAAAATTATAACATTTAGACTGGATGTGTTAATTTGAAAAGGTTCACTGTTTGTAGTTGTATAGCTGTCCTCCCTCGATTGCAGACAAGTTGTGAAAATCTTGTTATATGCCTTGGAGTGGAGTACCCTCTTGTTTGATTCGACAACATTGCTTCTTGCACAGCAGACTGACAGCTCGTACAGCAGTACAGAGCCAAACTCTGCATTATTACGGCTTTTTTGGTGTACCTGTGCTCTGTGCAATATCGTCGTGGACCTATGGTTACTGTCTTGACCATCGCACGTGGGAGGGGATGTCCTCATTACTGAACCAAGACTCACTTTACCTCTCCACCTCTCCCTGTTGGTATCCCTCTATGCAGTTGACAACTCAGTTTAATGAGAAACAATAATCCCTCCAGCTACCAACATTATACTGTGTGGGAAGCAGTAGCTTATCACTGTGGACAATGATGAAGGGTGGTGGAGATGAAAATTGTCAAGCAAAGCCACCTGTCAGCATTGTTGGCAACGAATGCAGCATAAAACCTTTTAATGAGTTATTACTCAGAAACGTTTTAAAGATGAATGTGTCAGAATTTTATTTTTTTCTCCAAGTGAATGGCAGGGCAAACTGCGATTGGAAAATTGGAAAAAAATGAAAGAATATTGGATTATAATGCTTTTTTAAATGTATATTAAGAGTGATGAGACACACTATCCAATATTTATCATTCGTGCTAAATCCTTGGCATATAGTCAGTATGTAATAAACCCTTATATTTAAAACCCCAGATCAGACTTTGTGTAATCCTGCTTCAACATTTTCGAGTGCACTTGAGAAACTGCAATCTGCTTCTAATTTTGTTCAGAAAAGTCTTGGCCAGGACTCCCTCAGAGAGACCTTTTATATCTCAATGGGACTATCCTGGACAAATAACGGTTAAATAGAATAATGAAAATAAATGGAATTTCTTTATGTAGTTGATTAATGTTTCGTTAAAGCATTTCCAGTGTTAATCATGAAGGAATAGCAAAGCTGCAACCATGTAACCATCAAACTTTAACTCAAATAATGGGTAATTCATCAGTGCCAGTATCAACACACTTTATTTATCATAGCACTCTCCAAAGTAGTGGATACAAAGTGCTTTACAGGCGAAAGAAAAGAGAAATGTAGAAACCACAAAAATATAAAATCTAGAAAAGCCAAAGAAAACAGAGTTTAAAGAGGTGTTTGATCTGTGCAGAGACTTTAGCGGGAGGCTATTCTTCAGTCAAGGAACAGAAAAAGCAGAGTCATTGGAGTGAAAGCATATTGTATGCCCAATATGTTCCCATCTACAAGCTATGTAACACTATTGTTGAAAGAAGTTTACAGTAGATAATGAAATCAAGCTTATTAATTCTATATGGATCACATTTGGTGTGATTAATACATAACCTCGCCCTGTTGTCAAGGGGTTTGCATTACAGTAGCATAAAACAGGAACACATCAAAATCGAAATTTGAGTGTTATTAGCAAATCCATCATGTTATTACTGTACTTCTGCTGTTATTATTCTGCTCTGTGTTTTAAAACGATTTGCTTGCTCGTCATCAGTGAAATTTAAATTGCAAAACGACAGCAAGTCACTGTGAAAATGAAGAAGACCCGTAACAAACTAATACAATAGATTTATTACAACACAACAAGCGTTTTATCAGATATTTAACTACAATAGAAAGTCACACTAGCTTTTATTCATTTTTACTTCTTTAACGGTTGTGGTCCAGCAGTATTGGCAAACCTCAAGTACTTGTCCTTTTTGTCTAAAGGGTTGTCTTCCAATGCAGTATATCTCCTGTGATTCCAACTTATATATAATACTTTTTCTTTTTAAGACTTAAGGTTTTTGTGGGTCCACGATACACCACTGTTATACATAGTACACACTATATGTCAGCACCTCTTTGTGTTATCTTAAACCTTTTCACTATTCATATCCTGTTCGATGATCGGTTAATATACAGTTGATATACATACATGACCTAACATACATCATGTCAACATGAATATAACCTTTTCATAGATCTCTGGATTGAAGAGCAACACTCCCAAAAATTCAGTTAATCCAAAGTCATTCTAATATTCGTCCAAAAGTAAAAAGTCAAAGCGTATACTGTATATAGGTTTTCATATCAGGCTGTCTGAATACATCCAATGTCAACAACTGAATAATGTTTGACTGATTAATAGCGCAATTCAATACTCAGCAGTCAATGTCTTGTATTTCTATGCTCATTCTATCCAACATATTATATCAAACAAATACTATTCGGTTACAGCATGCAACTCTCAGATGACTGCACATTGCCCAGAAACTCAATGTCACAATGCCTGGGTTATATCCGTCTGTTTTTTTTCCCCCAGGAATATACACTGCTGTAGCTCCTGTTTGATTCCTGGAAGTGAGCATAAATAAATAAGTGTTATTTTGATCAGCCACTGTCAGGATCGTGAATGTCATAAGGAGGACTCCAACAAAGGAGGAAATGGGGTTTGTCCAGCTGCACTTAGATGCATGACTCCAGGCAACCCTGTTCCTCTTGGGGTCTGCTGCCATTCTCCATAATTTCATCAGCTTCAAAGCAGATGCCATATGCAGAGTTCAGCTATGTAGCCCTCTGCTAGCGTCGACTCAGGTTCTCCACTAACCACCCGCTTGAGAAATCTGAGATATTGTTTGCTGGATTTGAATGCCACCCTTGTCTTTACACATCATTACTTTAATCTGAGTGTTAGAAGTTGTGTGGTTTCGAGCAGTAGAAATCAGTTGAGATTTAACCAGCCAATACATATTTGAAAAGAAATGCATCTTTCATTTATTTTCAAGCACAATCTGTCTATTATGAGACTCTGCATTTCCCTGACTTCATGTTCCTTAAACAATATCTTCTCTTCATAAAGCAGTGTTTGCCAAACAATTGCGTTGGCCTTGATTCTAGGTCTAAATGCATAGTTAAAGATCCAAACAACACGGAACTGTTTGATCATTTCGTGATCGTGAAGTTATTTCCCATCTATTTAGCACCTGGCTATGGAGTCCCACCTACACAGGGTCAGTGTATGTATTCTCCTCTCTTTAATGCAGAGTTTGTGATGAGTGTTACTGTAGCTGACAGTAGCTGGCCAGCCCACGCATACCTGACACCACAGGCTATGTGTCACAGTAAGAGGGCACAGTCTTGACGATGCCAAGACCAACCCAGCACAAATACAGAAATATCCAATAGCAACCCATGTTGCACTGTGTGAATCTAAGAAAGACACGGCACCATCTGAGAAAAATCAGTGCCAAACATGCAGCCACAGTTACTGCAATGTATTAATACATTTCTCCTCTTTGCTAATTAATGCATATCCTACTCATATACCCAGGAAACAACTGCTCAGAGAAATTAGATAAATGTGGCTGTCACAGAGTATTCTTTTCCACTTGCTCGTTAAACACTTATTCAGGGGTCTTAACTGCTAATCAATTGTTGGCCCTCCTCTGACAATGAACACCATGGTGGCTGGTTAGCCAAACAGAATATTAATGTGGTCCACCCTCCACCATTGATCTTCTTTGGAGTTACCGACTCACACTGTTGTCGCTTGTCAAAAAAGTCCTTGCAGTATAGGACAATATTAAGCAACTGGCCCAAAATGGCGACAGTTGTGTTGTTGCACATAAAAAAAAGAATCACCGGTGAAATACTTAACTTTACCCACTCGTAGAAAACCACAGAAGATAATGTAGTGTTTTGACCCAGTGTTGCTGTTCTTTTTAAGTTACTATTGGATTATTTACCCAAACAAAATATGGTATGGTTGTGAGTCTTTATAATCTACTCTTCACTGTTTAAAAGTTGCATGTCAATATCTGTTGGTGGTTGTTACTAATATGTGTAACCTTTGCAGTTTCGAATGCCATATGCACATTGTTTTGTACAAGTGATAGTAGGTTCGTGGCCATTTTTTTACTTGGCACAAAGTTAACCCAGTGATGCTGTACGGATGAGTCAGTGTGTGGAAGTTGGCAAATATTTGTATCCTCTCTTTTCTCCCTCAGCAGCCATTGTCGATGTGCTCTTGAGCAAAGCCCTTAACCTAAATTACTCCTCATGGCATAATCCTCGAGGCTGCCAACCATAGAAGGCCGCACTGTGCTGACCAGCTACCAGGTGTGGATGTGTTTGACTAGATGAATGTGGAGCTGGGCAGTGCTCAAAAGGGCATGCTGGCTCAGCAAAAGCCTCCTTTAATTAAGAGGTCCTATTGGACTATCCAGTTGGAGAGTGGAAGAGTAGGTAGGATTCAAGATAGAAATGCCAAGGTATCTCTGTACTCTAAAGGAGATTTGGTAATCATTCTCCGTAGTATTTCTAATGGACAAGCTGCTACGTTTTATGGAAATGCATACAATTTCACTTCAATTTAAGGACGGTATGCCATATCTCAATTTACATTTATGAAACCGCGCTTCATCAAATGTATTCCAGATTCCTTCCTCAATTTATAGCATTGGATATGTTAACTTTAAAATATTAGGAAATATAAATCAATCTATTTATCTTATATATAACTATCTTAGCAGTGAGTGATTTTACATTGTATTTAACTGCCACTGTGTGACTCACTACAGGCTACAAGGGTTTAACACATGCAAATGGGGAAATAAAAAGCCTGTTATGTTACGTACAGAAGCACAGCGCTTAGAGCGGCCCTCTGTAGATCGGTGTCTCCTGTCAGACCAAATCAATGGTCCAACAACTGATTGACATGTAGAATTAGAAGTGCTTCTTTTGGCAGCAAAATTGCGAGTTTCATGTAAAGGCATGATAGCTTCAGTAGTTTGAAGACCAAGCGATGTGCGATATTCACTTTAAATAATCACAAAGTGAGAGATGGTCTTGTCTGTAGCTCTGTTGGAGAAGACACTGAGTGGCTCTGCTGATGATTGCAGTCAGTTTTGAAAGTTTACTCGGGGTAGCTTCACTGACACATTACAGATAGTTTTGAGAAGGGTCTACTTGCAGGAATGTGTTTTACATCGATGACATCTAACGAACGATTTGAAATTTCTTTTTGAATCGTCTTGAATTTCTTCTACAATCTTTTTGTACTGAAGTCATAACTTTAATTGGTGTATGGCCATGAAATGCAATGCTGCACTCAAAATAATGTATTTAAAAAACTGTCACCACACATAGTACATATCTTTGCACAGAAGATATTTAAAAAGACAGCGCTTACAACAGCATTTCCTGAAGTTTTAAACATTGCTACTCACAGACTATGATAATGATACACATTGTAGGTGTTGATTGCAGCCTATATGTGTTTGATTACTTTGTTTGTGCACAAATATATATATACAGTTGTGTGAAAAAGTGTTTGCCCCCTTCCTGATTTCTTATTTTTTTGCATGTTTGTCACACTTAAATGTTTCAGATCATCAAACAAAGTTAAATATTAGACAAAGATAACACAAGTAAACACAAAATGCAGTTTTTAAATGAAGGTTTTTATTATTAAGGGGAAAAAAAAATCCAAACCTACATGGCCCTGTGTGAAAAAGTGATTGCCCCCCCCCCTGTTAAAACATAAATTAACTGTGGTTTATCACATCTTTGGAATGCTGAGTTCAATTTCTCTAGCCACACCCAGGCCTGATTACTGCCACACCTGTTCTCAATCAAGAAATCACTTAAATAGGACCTGCCTGACAAAGTGAGGTAGACCAAAACATCCTCAAAAGCTAGACATCATGCTGCGATCCAAAGAAATTCAGGAACAAATGAGAAACAAAGTAATTGAGATCTATCAGTCTGGAAAAGGTTACAAAGCCATTTCTAAAGCTTTGGGACTCCAGCGAACCACAGTGAGAGCCATTATCCACAAATGACGAAAACATGGAACAGTGGTGAACCTTCCCAGGAGTGGCCGGCCGACCAAAATTACCCCAAGAGCGCAGCGACGACTCATCCAAGAGGTCGCAAAAGACCCCAGAACAACATCCAAAGAACTGCAGGCCTCACTTGCCTCAATTAAGGTCAGTGTTCATGACTCCACCATAAGAAAGAGACTGGGCAAAAATGGCCTGCATGGCAGAGTTCCAAGACGAAAACCACTGCTGAGCAAAAAGAACATAAAGGCTCGTCTCAGTTTTGCCAGAAAACATCTTGATGATCCCCAAGACTTTTGGGAAAATACTCTGTGGACTGACGAGACAAAAGTTGAACTTTTTGGAAGGTGTATGTCCCATTACATCTGGCGTAAAAGTAACACGGAACATCATACCAACAGTAAAATATGGTGGTGGTAGTGTGATGGTCTGGGGCTGTTTTGCTGCTTCAGGACCTGGAAGATTTGCTGTGGTAAATGGAACCATGAATTCTGCTGTCTACCAAAAAATCCTGAAGGAGAATATCCGGCCATCTGTTCGTGACCTCAAGCTGAAGCGCACTTGGGTTCTGCAGCAGGACAATGATCCAAAACACACCAGCAAGTCCACCTCTGAATGGCTTAAGAAAAACAAAATGAAGACTTTGGAGTGGCCTAGTCAAAGTCCCGACCTCAATCCAATTGAGATGCTGTGGCATGACCTTAAAAAGGCGGTTCATGCTCGAAAACCCTCCAATGTGGCTGAATTACAACAATTCTGCAAAGATGAGTGGGCCAAAATTCCTCTACAGCGCTGTAAAAGACTCTTTGCCAGTTATCGCAAACGCTTGATTGCAGTTGTTGCTGCTAAGGGTGGCCCAACCAGTTATTAGGTTTAGGGGGCAATCACTTTTTCACACAGGGCCATGTAGGTTTGGATTTTTTTTCCCCCTTAATAATAAAAAAATTCAAAATAAAACCATTTAAAAACTGCATTTTGTGTTTACTTGTGTTATCTTTGTCTAATATTTAAATTTGTTTGATCTGAAACATTTAAGTGTGACAAACATGCAAAAAAAATAAGAAATCAGGAAGGGGCCAAACACTTTTTCACACAACTGTATATCTGCTTGCACAGATGTCAAATGTGGTCCAGGTGGTGTTTTTCTTTCAATATTTGAATGCCTCCGCGTCGGCGACAGCCTTGGCTGGAGGCCTTTTGTATAGGGGTTTTTCATCCATCCATCTGTGCGCCCCATTCTCGTGAACTTGATATCCCAACAACGCTTGGAAGAAATTTCATTAAATCTGGCACAAACATCTACTTCAACTCAAACGTTTTGGGCCTTAACTAAGGAATTCATATGCGAATTATGACAATTTCACACAAATAGAGTTATTTGATATGATAAAATGATGAATTGATGGCTTTTTGGATGTAAACTGCAACTTGACTGGTTGATGGAAGCAACTGTGAGGCGGTAATTCTTTTTATCATAGATTGTAATTACTGAAGAAAAGTGAGTTGTGGCTCCTAAGTTATGGCTGGTCACAGTTTAGGGGACTTTGTAGTAATTCATTCTGCGGGCCACTTCCCACAAGGGTCCTCTCACAGTAGATGTCATCCCATCCACAGCCACCTCTGTTAGTTATATGTTCCATCGTCTCATTTGTCTCCAGAAACTGTGGTTTGCTTGTAAACGCAGGCCTTTTTGCCATCATCCAGCTCAAAGATATGAAATAGTAGCACTCTGTTTCGAGATTGCTAAAATTGAGACTACAACTGACATCTGGGATAGCATCCATCCGTATTCTGTGTGAGCACGCAGCAGCGGATGCACTGAAACAGACTTTTCTTCATCACAGAAAGAATGTGTAACCTCTGCACAGCGCTGTGGGCTCAGTGAGCCAAACTGAGCTTTATCAGCAAAAAGTAATGAACTCTCTGCATGAGTATTAGAATCACCCCTGTCCAGCAACTCAGCATCATTATCCTCTGTTTGCAGCTCTCGCAGCCATTCATATGGACAGACCTCTTAATTACTAAGACGTACTGTAAGATACGATGTGATTTTCCAATTGTCTTTTTTTTTTACTAAATATATTAGTCACTCAATTAACTCATCTATAATGTAATTATACATTGTAATCACTCCAAAACAGAGATTAGAATTATATCAAATATACTTCCCAACAATCTAATTCAACAATAAATTCTGCCATAATTACATTAGTTATTTCAAATTAATATTCCAGCAGACACATTGGGGCGAATAACCTGACTGCATTAATTAAGATATATATTTTTTTCTTTTCTTAAGTGCACTTTTTTTTAAATTAAATTAGTTTTGAAGCTGTCATTAATCAGCATACACATCGCTCAGCACCACTGACTATATTCATTACCTACAACAAGCACAAATCATGCTTCAAGTCTTTTCTATTTAAAGAACTGCTCACTGTAGTCTTTCATTTCCTATAGTATTTAGAATTACTTATCCAAAATCACAAGTCCTTCATACTGTGTGTGCTGCTGAAACCTCTTGAGATAGCAGGAAAATCTGTGTGAGGGTAAAGCTAATTTAATCAGATCCCCAGAGGACATCTTACAATTAACACTCACTGCTACCCGCTGATAAGACATGCTTATGAAAAATACTTAATTGTAATAAGAATAGAGAAATCAAGTCAGCATGTTGCATGTAATAAATCAGAAGCGGTTTTAGAATGAATAAAGGATTGGAATCTAGCATTTATCTTGTGGCAAATGTGACCTTTACCCTCATATCTAACATCAAGTAAGTTATAGCTGCTGGTTGCAGCTAAAAATACATTTGTCTCAATCAGGTATACATTATGAAATAACTTTGTGCGTGTTGTACTGCCTTGCAAATGAGGCATATTTTTTCACATTTTACTTTCTGTTGGTGTGCAATGGCATCTTTTGATATAGCTAACCAGATATATAGATGTGGTCATGTGACCTAGCTACTGTGAATTGCTTTGGAAGGAGAATGTCTTTATGTACATTGTACACTGGTGATATGACAGCTGTATGATTTGGTGATACAGCACAGTAAAACCAACACCGGTAAAAGTTTAAGTAAAAAAGTTAAAGAAAATATATTATACAGTTGATGACATGATGAAGAACAATGCCTTGCTATGTTATACTACATATTCTGTGTAACAATAATAAATGTGCTGCTATGGATGCAGCTATCAATTATTTTAGAAATCAAGTATTCTACAAATGAATTTAGTATTCGGATAAAAAATACTTTTGCTTTATTAAGGAGCAATAGTAGATATAAAAAGTAGTAACTAATTGATTTCTTTTTCAGACTACATTTTTCGAAAAGTCTTGTAGAGTTTATCAGCTCATTGTTTTGGTTTTGCAGCTCGCACAGCTTTACAGCTTTACTGTTTTTAATTTAGCCTCTCTTCTCTTATCAACTCAGTTCCAGATGCAGCAGGTAGCTGTTTTAAGTGACCAAATCTCTCATAAACCCACTGTACACCACCTTCCCAGCACCAATCAGCAGAAGGCACTATGCTTCTGTCAGGAGTTGTCAGAAACCAAAACAGAACGGAAATGAAATTCAATTTTTGTCCAGAAACACGGCTCAAAAGAAATGCTAATCTGTCTGGTAGACGACAAGTAAAGAGGCGAGTGTTTGCTAACAAGTTTGCCATATCAACTTTATGAGGCGATAATTTGTCAATATTGCATTTACAACTTTCCGCTGTCTCCAAGTGACCAAAAATAAACAATTAATCCTGCTTTGAAATGGGACATATTGCCCTATAATAGACAATAACTGAGGAATATAATTCTGTAACCTCCACCACCCTCTATGGGAGTGGAGTCTCTGTCTCTGTCTAGTCATGAACTATTTCCCTTTGCAGTTAAATGTGCGGCGTTTTGAAGCCTGTTTTAAATGTTAATCCTGGTCCTTGAAAGGGAGGGCTATCATTATGGATACCAGATGGTCAGGTATATTATCATCTCCTCCCAATTTGCGGTGAGTCATAGAGGTCATGAGGCAAACAAGTGCTACCTATAAAGGCGAATGCAGAACGACTGCAAACCTTACAGATAAACTGTATTGTGGAATCGTAATCATATCCATAATAAGGATCATTTATTGCGTTTAATCCGACAGCCTTATGCTTCCACCATATGGAGCAACATTGCAAAAACACTGTACAGGAAATCCTTCTGCAATATACATCCTTTCTATCGAGGTACATAAATGTATTGTGGGTTTACAGGTGATGTTGGGACAATACAGACCTCTTGCACTGCAAACACAAAACGTATTGCTTTCCAGAAATATATATGAGGAAGGCTCCGATTGATGTTAAAAGTAGTTTGCTGGAGATAAAAATCAACAAAGCTGTGAAGGCTCTTCAAAATGAAATCAACATCGGAAGCCTTAATTGATTTGCTATTTTGGTATTTTCTGGTCGTCGGCGTATTTGGTGTCGGCATTGCAATCAATCCCTTTTTTGGCTTTGTTCTATCTTGCAATCAGACACATTTATTGTAATTTTGCTGCATTTCTATTTCAACCACGAATTCAGTCCCCGGTGTATCTTATCAATGTATGCCATGTACAGTATAATCTGTAGCAACACAGTCACACATGAAAGAAAATTAGACGATGAGTAACACTTTTTTCTTTTCTTCTTTACCCAGAGTTCTTCCTGGAGCTACTGGAGAACACAGAGAGGTCCCTGAATGAGATGTTCGTGAGGACTTACGGCAAGCCTTACATGCAGAACTCGGAGGTCTTTGAGAACCTGTTTGCAGAGCTCAAGCGCTATTACACAGGAGGAAATGTTAACCTGGAGGAAATGCTTAATGACTTTTGGTCGCGGCTACTGGAGCGTATGTTCACGCTGCTCAACTCCCAGTACGTCATCACTGAGGACTATCTGGAGTGTATCAGTAAGTACACTGACCAGCTTAAGCCCTTTGGAGACGTGCCCAGGAAGCTCAAGGCTCAAGTTACCCGGGCATTCATCGCTGCACGCACATTTGTCCAAGGGCTCTCTGTTGGCCGGGAGGTGGCCCAGAGAGTGTCTAAGGTAACAGTGCTCACCACAAATTTAACAAGACTATAAAACACCTAATCAACTGCTTGCTTTTGTCATTTTCAAACCTTAAACCAAACCATATTTCATTTGATTGCAAACGCTGATTCCGTTGGAAAAATATTCAGCATTTTCACCTCGGCTGAAATGAAGACTTGCTGTGTACAGATTTTCACACGGTCTTGATTGGCGTTTCTGCAGCAAGGACACATCCCCCCCCCCTGGTTTTCCACTGCACACAAGTTCCTTCCAGATACGTTTCTGACTAATATGTGCTCTCTTGGTGCATGTCATCAGGAAGCTTGAGGCTCGAGGCGGCTTGTTTTCAGGCGCTGTCTAGAAAACAGTGTGGAATGTGGACAATGAAAAAGGAGAGCAAAGAAATGTTGTGCTATCACTGTTTATTGCTCGTTGCCTAATATTTGTTCACCCAGTTTACAGAAGCCGTTAATCACGATCTGGCCTTAGTATTCTGTTTGATGCGATGTAATCTTAACGCTGCATCCACAGTATATCATACTGCTCTGGGAGCTTGTGTAGTTTTGATCATGTACAAAGTAAGATTAAAGGAAAAGCAAGAGGCTGAGGCTTGGATTTAGTCACACTGATGCTGGTTCTACATGCCTTCTTATGGGGTGAGAGAAGCCCTGATAAGCACTGTGCTGCAAATCCTAAACCACCCTGGTTTCTTTTCACTACTGTATTGATATTTCTTTGATTGCATTAACAACTCTACATTAAATATTTATAGACTTGCTGTACACAGTATAAAAACAGAAGGCAATGAAAATAGTGTCAATCATCAGAGACGGAGAAGACCCGACTGTTATCTAAGAAATCCAAAATGTGTTTTCATGTAGCCCCACTCTGGTGCACTCATTGAACTTTATACATGTTCTCTTCAGTGTGTTTATGAGTTCCCTCCTCACCAGTAGTAGTGTTGGGGCTCATTTAGAAGCAGCCACAGAGGATGTGGAGTTAGTATGCGTTTACTGAGTTACACTCTGCGTTTCTCACAAGCCAGCATGTCCCAGCTTCACCTCTTGACATTTCAGTGAGACATGAGATCCAGGTCATGTGTCTGGGACTGCGGCCCTTTTGATCCCCAGGGTATGAACTTATCATGAGGGATTGGGTGTGAGCATAATGGAATAGGACACCCTGCTAGAGGCGTCTGTTGCACAGCGTCTCTAAGATGTGACATCCATGCTTATTGCTGCTGGTATATATATTGAATTAAAGTAGACGATGTAGTACTTTATTGCTTTTCACAGCTTAATAAGAGACAAAACACAAAACGCGGCGGAGCTTTGAGGAAACAGAAACTCGTGTTTGGAGTCTGCAGCTCACAAACAAAGCTCATACTTATCCCAGATCATTACCCAAACAGTACATCTGCTTCTGTTTATTTGCAGTGATTAAAATAGTATCGCCTTCCGCCTGGTTATTGAGAATTAGGATATTTTAACTAACAGCTTTGTAACGTGAATGCCCTCACTGTAGTAAGATGACAGAAACAAATGAGTAAACGCGTTGTGCTGTCTTAAAAAGTCACATTCATGCTGCATCGACTTTGTAAAATGAAAATCGTATCATATTTCAGTGTGTGCCTTTCCACAGGAGGAATCCTGAAGTCTATCAGTCACTTAATTGCATTTCTGTTTTCATGAAACACAATGGAAATAATCTTTTGATTTGTAAATTCACTTCTATTGTTACTAGTGTTGGTTTTATTAATTGGAAACATTTAAAACTGAATATGTGAGGGAAGGTGACACAGACACTACACTATGTATTTGTGGAGATTTAATATTATTTCATATGGTCTTAGTCGACTGAGATTTCTCTAGTCGATTAGTCATTTTTATGCTTTTTTCATGCTGAATTACTTATTTCCAAGAAATGTATAAGTGCATCTCTGATAGACACGGGATTTAAAGTGTTTTTGTGTGATTCTTTGTGGGGAAACTCAGTGTTGGTCGACTCATAATTTATCACTATATCACTTGTGCGATGATTCATAACGAAGGATTTCTTTTCTTTTTATCAAGTTACGAAATTTGAAATTATAAATGTTTTTTACAAAAAGAGAGTGAGGAACTGTTTCTACTATGCTACTAATACTACTACTACTACTTCTAATAATTTGAATATGCTACTACCAATACTACTACTACTTTTTCTAATAATAATAATGATAATACTTGTTATAATATACTATAACTACTTCTAATAATACAAATTATAGTCTTTCCTCATGATTTCTAAATCAGCTGAGAACAGATTCCTGTCTATGTTGTTGGACTGCCCTACACCTGTGTCAGGCATGATAGGTGTTGGCAGCAGCATAGTTAGAATATTCAGTGTCACGTTAGTGTGTGGTAAGTCGCACCAGTTGTCTGTGAGGTGATGTGTGAGGATTGTCTTTTAGTCGGGGCGAATGTGTTGCCGCCTTCCTCGGGGGATTGGAGCTACAACAATAACTCCAGTCCTCTCTTTACGATACTTAGCGTTGGGCTGCCACATCAAACAAATATCACCACGTTCAGGTCAGAACTGAATAAGGTCATCCATGTTTTTATCTCTATCTAAACACACCTGACTGCTGCAACTCACTTTATTCTGGTCTTACTAGGTGAAATATCCACAGCTAAGTCAAAGTGTTTCTTCCAGACTTTTTTCACATTCCTAGCCAATTGACCATACCTCTGTCTTTTAAATTATAAAAATCTTTTCTTTTCTTTTATGCTATTGTCGTACCATTCTCATTTTATTATCTTTTCAACCATTTGTTGCAGTGCTATCCCTGTTTTACTGCAAATTAATTGTAAGCTTGTATTGAGAAGTGCTTTATAGAAAACATTGTTACACTCGGATGCCACTCGAAGGGAAACTTTCAGCAAAGAGTACATTTTCTATTCACTTTACTTAGCAATTTCCTTTAACCTTCCATAGTTTAGGGTTTATAAACTTACTTTACATGAATATTACTATTTATTTAAATAATTTGAAATAAAAATCTTGTGAAGAGCAGGTTCCTACACATGTCAACTCTAACCAGCTACTTATTTTGTGACATGTTTTCTTTAGCCACAGCAACCGTATGTTTAGCTGAACCTAAATCATACAAAGCTTATCTCAGTAGAGGACAAGAAATGCAACAGCGTAGCCAAATGCCTCAACTACAAAGTCCTGTACGAGAACCACAGCCTATTTAATTACGTTTTATGTGGCTACTTTTCTTCTATGCTCTGAGTGGACAGGTTGTCTGCTTTAAACGTATCAACAGGAATGAAAGCCTTGCATCATTGTTTGATCGGGTTCATGGGTTTCCACCGAGACAGAAAAATGACATTCCTCATACTGCTGCAAGAATGCAGATACATTCAGTTTTCATTTTTCATACTAAACCCTTTCATTGTGTTTGTGTGGCCGAAGGCCATCAAGTAAAGAAACAAAATGTTCTGTGTCCTCTTCAGGGTCTTTACATTAAATTCATTGAGCAGAAGTGTTTGCTTCTGTAGTCTGTAGAACTAGACACCTTTAAACTATTTGAAGTGCATCCCTTTAAAACAAAAAGACAAATAACTAAAGTAAGAGGGTCTCCAGCACTACACTCCACAAGGCATTCGTATTTCTATCTTTATCAAGAAAATGAGACGTTAGTAAGTGCTTGCAAAGGCATGTCCAGGTGTTGCCTGAAAAAGTGGGTTTTCAGCCTGAAAGATGCTTAATAAGATGCTTCTTGGTGCACAGAAAAAAGTCCATTAGCCGAGACCCAGGAGCTTTCATTTCAAACGCCTTCAAGCATTTGAGTGTTGAGGATCAGAATGTTGAGTGCAGCTCACTCTTAAGAAACCCTCTAATAACAACATCTTTACTTGTGTTTGCTGTATGAAATGTCACAATAGTAGCTCACACGTGGCAAAACAGACAGCCACTGATAAGATGAACTCTGAACACACTGAACACAGAGTCTACATGTGACCTGAATGTAATACAGCAGAGGACAGCTGTTGCAGCCCATGGTTTCCTGTAGCGTAGTGAGGATATTCCCTCACTATCACAATACCTTCACAATGACACAGTTGAATGCATTTCTTCATACTTTGTCAAACCCAAGCTGTTCACACCAATACTATTCCCAATTAACAGACAGATTTGTGATTCGAGACCAAGAGGGCGTTACAATTTGTACAAAACATACAACACTCTATCCTCAGACACTTATTTAAAGTAGCTTTGAGTTGAAGCTTTTTCAGCCTGTATGAGCCACAGTGCCCCATTAGCCTGCAAATTCATCTTATCTGTCTTCTCCTTACAAAGACAAGGGAGTAATTAGATCTGCACACATTTGTCATGGTTATCAATCTGTCTGGAATGATGATCTGTCTTGGAAAACATTTGAAAAGCATCAGCGGGAGAGGGGGAACTTTCCTTTGGACGTCAACATCCTATTAAACAAATTCAAACACTCAATTAGTGCCACGACTGATTGTTAAGCTGACTCATTATGTTGCTGTTTTCCACTATTAAATTTGTTTTTAATTCAATTGTGGCCAATTAGTTTGAATCATTTAAAATTCCACCCACTAAAATGATAACTAATGATGACTAATAATAATAATGAATTATCAAATGCGATCACTGTGGAGTGATAATCTGTGAAAACACACTAGAACTATTGTGTCAGTGATAATTATGCGTATCCTTTCTCTAGCTTGTGTTATTTTTGGGGCTTTGTGATGCCTGCTGTGTGTGATGACTCCATACCGTCCTCTTCAAACTCCACCTGTCACACGTCATCTCAGTTGTGTATGTGAAGACGAGAAGGATGAACAACTGAGAAATGAAATGCACGACAGCTAACTCACCTGATGGCTGGGCAGATAAAGAGTTGTCTTTATTTCATATTTGACAATCAAATGCGGGCTAAATTGTCTGTTAATGATCACACACGCTGTTATTGACAGTGCTCACAAATGTTCAAAAGCCTTTGGTCAGCAAAACATCTCTCTCGTCTCTCTTGTGGCATTTCTAAATATGCATACTAAAATGAATCTTTAACTTCATCTTCCACCTTTTTTCAGGATGCAATTGTATCCTGATAATTGGTATTCGACGAATATATTTTTCTTTCTGGATGGCTCTTTAAAATTGCCATGATTTGTTAATTGTGGAAATGTTAGAATATTAAGTAAAACGAAAATGACAAATACAAATATCCTCCTGGAATTAATGTGATTTATTAAATGAGTGTGGTTCAAATGAGTACATTATTTGAAGGAGCTGTGCAGGTGCTAATATCTGAATGTCACACTCTTGTGATCTTGCAGGTAAGCAGCACTCCAGCATGTATTCGGGCACTGACCAAGATGCTGTACTGCCCCTTTTGTCAGGGCATGCCGGCAGTTAAATCCTGTAAGAACTACTGCCTGAATGTTGTGAAGGGCTGCCTGGCCAATCAAGCTGATCTGGATCCAGAGTGGAACCTGTACATTGGTAAGTCTTTTCAAGCATCACTCCAGCTTTTTTTTTTTTCCACCTGGGTGCCGCTTTTCTGTAATTATTAATGTAGTTATGCCAGGGTGTATGGCTCTACAATATGGTTAAATGGGTCTAATGGATGTGGTGGATACGGGGAAAAAACATATTGGCACTCACAATAATGAGACATTTGTAGATTCAATTTTTGACATTCACTGTTGTGTAACAGCTGCAACTATGTTTGCATTACGCGGTGTTGCATGTTAATAGCAGGCTGAAGCCAGCAAATAACACATATTACTTTAAAACAGTTTAAACCATGCAGAGGCTGTGAGTTCAATAATCTTTTAAGCTGCATCGTTTGGACCAACAAATTATTGTATGAAAATGAGCCAAGAGCAGTTTGAAGCATGAGCTGAAAGCTGCAAGCAACACTTTCACTCGAGAGGAAATAACTGGATTCAATTTGATATCACAAATATTGCTTTATTTGGTTTTACACCTTTTGCCTTTTTCAATATGCATGCTCTTGAAAGACCTTACTGTTCAAACATAGATGGTTTGGCACTTTGAGGTTGATGTTGTGAGATGTTTACTTTATCTGACGTCTTTCTGAATTTATGATGTTTGAGTTTCCCTCTCTTCCAGTTTTTCTCTCTTTTTCTACTTCCATCATGTTGGTTGTTATTTTTGGCCAAAGCAAGCTGAACGTATGTGACTCTAGCAAAACCTTTTACTGTGGTTTTGTTCAAAATTACCTGATATGATGAAGTCGAAATATGGATCATGTTTGAAATGTGTAGCTTGTAAGTCTGCAGGATTATAGAAATAGGTGTGTTACGTGGTTTAGTCTATTTAAAGAGAGGTTACAGCTGGTGCTGTGTTCTTGTTTTGAAAGCATCAGTTCCATCGACACACATTGGGCCCTCAGATAAGAGGCTGCTTTATTTGTCATTCTTCTGTCAATGTTTTCTTGCATGAAAAGATTTTATTCATGGGAATCTTCTCTCCTGCTGGGCTAAATGGGGACTTGTAATAGGGCAGAAGTGCACAGCGGGGAATGTCAGGTTTTGTGAGGAGAAATTCAATGGGAACTTGTTCAGCTCGGAGACGAGTACAAACATGAATGTAATGTTTAGATATTTATTTAATATTTCATAGAATGCCTAACATAGATGACATCCTGCTGTCATTTGGATAGAGTCTTCCTGTAGGATTGAACTAAAGTGGTGACAGGGAAAACGTGACCAGGCTGCTGTGAGAAACAGGAGAAGAAGCTCCGGTTGTTCCTTGCCAGCCTGAGGCAAATGAAAAATTTGAAATCTTTTTCATATAAAACCAAGTGTGGAAGTTGTTGGTTTTAATAGCTAGCAGAGTGTTATTGTGGCTCAGAGGTGTGTGTTTACATGTCAGTTGGCAAAAATGTTTGTGTTTGTTTCCAGATTCCAAGATCTAATTTATTAATATCCTCCATCTCATGATCTAACATCACTGGTTTAGGGTTCTTCAAAAACTAATGCATGCAAGTCATGCTCACTTTTGAGCAATCAAATCCCTGAACACTTTGATCAAATCCCTCTCAAGTGGAAGCTCGAACTGCCCACATACTCACACAGAAGATGGGGACTTAAGGCTATCACTTATGACTAGCAGCCACAGAGTCCTCATATTTTAGTATATCCTGTATAGTGTTTGTTTAACGTTTCAATTCGTAAGGTCGATGCTCTGACAGCAAAGGCACTGTTCCCAGCCATGTTTTGGTTGCGCTCTTTGCAATAAATGGAAATTAGATGCGCCATTCTTTGTGAAAGGCGTATATTTTGGCCATTTTGTATAGGCTCTGGCTGGGGACAGGTGTAACGGCCACCTCAGCATTTTTCTTGACAAAAAAAACAATCGATAGTTCTCTTCATTTTGAATTACTGGTATGTTTTAAGGTTGTCTTGTTGCTCGGGGAGAAGCACAGGTATGGTAAGGTATGTTTCACGCATGCCTTATTTTTTTTTTTACCCCACCCTCATTCAGCGCAAAAAGTATATCAAGGTCAGAGCCAATCGGAGACAGGGTAGGGGGAGGATCTTTTCAGAATGCAGTTAGGAAAAAAATTGAACTATGGCTACACACAGTTTGGAAAAGTAAAAAAACAAACTGATATTTTAATATGAAAATTAATATTTGATTGTGGGGAAACAAAAGCTACTGATTGTACGGTATGACGGGAGTCCCACAACGTCACTTGAATGAAATGTAAAGTTATGTCAAGCGGAACGATAATAATTCAACAACTGTAATGATGGCAGAAAAGCCTGCCTCAGAGACACCATGTCCTAACTGAAAGCGTTACGCTACGTCATGTAAACAAACCAAGTACGTACCGATCAGCTGTGCGTTTGAGATCAGAGTGGAGACGTAGTCACTTAAAAGATGGAAGAGAAATACTTGCCATCTTCCGACATTTGTACTTTTTAAACTGGAACTGGAAACTTTAAACCGTTTTATATTGAGATATTTACTGGAAATTACATATAATGTAGCCAACAGCAAGTAGGAAACTTTCAGCTCCCAGGCGATCTCCCTCCAGCCAGCTGCCTCCTTAATTAGGTTTTTCTTGTGAAATGAGGTGGTACTGTACAGATAACTCCTCATTTCAACTGCACCAATCAGCTGTTCTTCATCCATTGTTGCACTTCTGAAGTGGGCAACAGGAATAAATAGAAACAGGGCATCCAACAAAAGTTCAGCTCAAAACGATACAACGGTATGAACATAATGCGCAAAAATAGTAATGTCAGGAATAGTTTTGCTTGTTTTGCAAAGCGCTCGAAAACAAACATTTTAACAAATACTTGCCATGATATAATATTGTATACTCTACCTCTATCCATGTTGTCTGACCGTTTAATTCTGTAACCACACACTTCATGACCGACAGAAGAGAAAGCAGCATATATGGGTGTTTGCTGGACGCATGCAGTCACTAATATCGATGTGGAAGCAGATCTGTTTGAATGATCTATGGTGGCCTGAATGTCTCTGTGTGTTCTGCAAGCACAGGGAAGAGCAGCTGCAGTGTGGTCGGACAAAAGGGCGAGTTGTTAGGGAACTTTCTTCTAAAAGCGGGGGTGTAGTGGAGAGTAAACACACATTAATTAGGTTTACCAACCACTCAAAAAATTGAAATAACAAATCTGCAGATTTCGGTGCCCTCAGTTCAAGACAACATACAGACCTCAGAGTTATGTTTTCTAAGCTCTAGGGTAGTGAGGTGGTCGCTAATTCGGATGGACATCATATACTATTTGAAACATGCAGTGATAGTTTGTTGAATAAAAAACCACAAAGAGGCTTTTATTGTGCTGCCAACGTTTTCTAAAGATAGATGTTCAAACTCGCCTCAGTCTCACCCATCCTCAAAAAGCCTGGCCTTGACCCTGACATCCACAACAACTACATACCCACCACCAATCTCTTTTTTAAGTCTAAAATAATGGAACGCACTGTTGCCCACCAACTCAAAACTCACCTCGACTCCATCCAACTCTATGACCACTCCCTCAACATCCTGATACTAATCGACCTCAGTGCAGCCTTTGAAACCATCAACCACTCCATCCTCGTCTCCTGTCTCGAGTCCTCCCTCCATATCACTGGCACAGCCCTCTCCTGGTTCAAATCCTCTCCGACCGCTAACAGTTCATTAGTATCAATAAATCCAACTCTGACACAGCCCCAGTCTCTCAAGGTGTCCCCAAGGTTCGGTACTCGGTCTCCTCCTCTTCATCCTCTACATGCTCCCCCTTGGTGACATCATACGCCACCATGGTCTCCACTGCTACGCTGACGACTCCCAACAAACTACAATACAACCACAACTCAGCTGCCCGTCTGCTCTCCCACTCCCTCACCAGAGACCACATCACCCCAGTCCTTCAAAACCTCCACTGGCTCCCCATACAGCAAAGAATCCAGTTCAAGATTCTTCTCATCACATACAAAGCCCTTCTCAACCCTCGCCCCTTCATACCTTTCGGACCTCCTGCACCGATGCACTACCACCTGCAACCTCAGATCCGCCGGCGCCCCCTACTCTGTCCAAACATCGGACCTGGGGGGACAGGGCCTTCTCCATTGCTGACCCCTCCCTCTGGAACTCCCTCCCCCAACACCTCAGACATTCTCCATTACTCGCCACTTTCAAACCTGCACTCAAAACTCATCTATTTAATTCTACTTTTAACCTATGATGCTAATTATGTACGTTTTTGTTTTGTTTCTTACTGTTATAATGTTATTGCTTTTATTGTTTCTGTTTTTACCACGTAAAGTGCCTTCGAGTACCCTTTTAAAGCACTATACAAATAAAATACATGTATTATTATTTTGTTCTTGCAGTTTAAATCAAGTCGACAAATACTGACATAGGTGGAACAGCTTGATACAAGTTCAGCTTTAAAGCGGACAATGCTTTATACAATGATCATTTTGATATATAATGAAGGTATATTCACCAAATATTTAGAGTTATTAGAACAATCAAGCTTCACAAAGCTCATCAGCTTTTGTACTACTGATATATTTCACTGCATATCCAAGTGAGCATTATGAAAATGACCTTTTCTCACTCCATCATTTTGTCAGACTACACATTGATTGAACGTCCTCCATATGTTTTGAAAACGCTTGCAGTACATAGTTTTAATTAACTACTTGGCATATGTTCAAGCATGACTACTTATTAGTTTTACTTTGGCTTGTGAAAGCAGTGCATAGAGACATTGTGCTCATATACATGACATGACTAATTCAGTCAATCCATTTATTATATTTCATGGGATTCTTAGTCATGGCTGTTAACATTGAAACGTGTAATTAAAGATTGCAAGACATTTTCTCTGTTATTCAAGTCATCAAAAGAACCACGGGGTGCCATGTTTAATCTTTCCTGACACACCGGGGCATGTTGGGCATTTGTGTTGTGTTACGTGCTGAGTTGACCTACATCATTAAACATTTGATGTCAGTTTAAAAGAATTCAGTCAGAAGTTAATGAAACTGCATACAAGAGTGGCTAAATGCATGTGTTGGCCCGCTGCCTTACAGCCTCTCATGAAAGCAAACAGGATGAGATATCTGCGTTTGACACAAGCAACTCAATATCAGTATGTGCATGCTTCTGTTCACACAGATCCATCATTATTACTTCATGTTCTTTTTGTTTGATATTAGTTGCTAGCTTGTATTCCATTTGTTAATACATAGTGTGTGCTGTATACTTTACGATATATAATGCAATTTTCTATGCAGCACCATTGTTTCTATTAAATTAAGTGAAATTGTCATATAAGCTCTCTATACTTTATAGCTCACACTGCATATCAGCTGAGCAGTATTGATTTCAGGCTAGTGATGTGTTGTGACAACCGCAGCATATGATCTTTCATAATTCAATTCATGACTGTGGTAATAAACATGCACGAAATCCATTGTGAGATCATCATACTTCAAAATAATATTTCATTGCTCCACAGTGAACACTTTGGAATTGGTATGAATGAGAAGAAGTTCGCACTACTTACAGAACCTGGCGGCAGACATAAATCCGTTGAATGTCAACATGTAGTGAGAGAAGGAAGATGATGGTGGGTCATGTATTTCTCCGGCTGCAGGGTTAGTGGGATACATATGCAGACAAAATGATGCTAAGTAACTCAAAAACATATATATGGCATGCACGACAGGAATGATCATATCTCCTAATTGCAACAAATGAATTAATTTGTACAAATATGTCATCAATTCTGTGGTTTGAGCTTCATCAAAGTGAGTTTTTTGCTGTTTTTCTCTGTTTTGTATCTGGTATGTTTGGGTGTTTTCACTATTTTCTGACATTTTATTGACCAGACAATTCAGCGTTTAATCAAGAAAATAATGCAAAGATCAATTGATAATGAAAAAAATTCCTAATTGATTCTTAATGAAAAAGACCCAATGCTGAATAAACATGTAATATAAAACTATCCCAAAATAATCCACTGCAGATTTGCTATTTATTTTGCTTTTGTTGCTGTTAAAACCCAGTAATGCAGAACATTGATGGCTAAGAAGCACCTGCATTCAACAAGCAGCTGCATTCGGAAGCTGCATTATCATCCATTAATGACATTTTCAACATGCGAAACAGCATATTCACCTTACCTGTCAGTCTGTATGTACTGTAATGTTAAATCTCCATCCATCTATTTAAGAAACACTTGTCTTCTTCACTGCCCCTCTGTATGCGTTCAATCTGTCTTCATCAGGACTCTTGTCAGTTGGATTATTGTTCTTCAGTGTACCTTAAATGCCAGTTCTGTCTTTTGGCTCTGACATTTCATGCTCATAATAGGATAAAAGATTTTTAATTAGCTTAAGGTCGAACCACAAAAAAGATATTGACTTGGCTCTCGGTGTAAAATTCCCAGGAGGGCTTTGTCATATTCAGGACCGACAGCGACATAATGTAACACACAATTGATGCTAATGTGATTCGTAGTAGAAATATGTTTTTTTAATTATTACTCTGACATGACATGTCATCTTGCCGTTATTTACACAGTGCTATCAACTAAAATCAGCTCACTGAAAAAAAAGAGAGAGAAATTGCGAGAATACACATTGTGACCCAGAGCCGGCACAGACGTGAAGCTAAGATATTCATCTTGATTCCTGTGCCTTCCATCCAGACTAACATCATATACCTGCTCCACTGACCAGGGAAGACAAGATATTGGGGAGTTGAAAATAACCCAGCCAAAGAGTGAGAAATCCTTTAAACCTATAGAGGCTGTGGCTGTGATGGTCACGATTTTTCTCTACAACACCTTTTCACTCACATAAAACCCTCTGATTGAATGAATTCCAACTTGTGACAGAACTTGAAATACATTTCTTTTTTTGCAAATTGACATTAACTTTCATTTCACCTGCAATGCCATTAAATTCCTCCAACTTGGTGAAGTGAAAGACAATGGGAAAAAAAAAGAATTGGTTGGTTCAAGTGTCTAATTTCTTCCACTTTCTTTGAAATTAATTATTTGTTAAGGCCAGTGTACAATAAATTATGGAAAATGTGCCGTCCTTAATCACGTTATTATGACAGCGTACTTTTAAAAACAGAGTAACGATGAAGATATCTTTATATCTTTAAAGTATCCACTAACAACATTGGATCAAATGGCCATGTGTGTATTTGTTTAGCTTGCACCTGGGCATTTCTAGGAGTTGACAAGGTCTGGGAATAAGCCATGCAGTCTGGGGCAGAGATCAGGATCAGGGTTAGGATTTGTTATATATAACTGTACAGTTGTTAAATGTCTTTGGAGCACAATCTAAAGAGTAAAGTAACCGCAATACACTCCTTTGTGACCCGGTGAGAAAGTACCAGACTTCCCTAAAAAAAAAGTTCCCACAGGGGAACTTAGAAAAACGCTGTCTTTGACAAATTCTTAATCATTTTTCCCCTCTTGTAAATTCTTCCAATGCAATACATCGAGTTTTTCTTTTCCCTGTTTTAAAAACAAAGCTTGTCTCGATGTGTTGCAGTTTACCGGCTTGGTAATCTGTATCTTCCATTCACAACATTACACAACCGCCGTCTTCTTAGTGACAATTAACCGCTCAAAGTGGAGAATTATATGGAGCAAAAGAAAAGATCTTTCCAATGCCCAGGCCAGGCGACGCCACTGCTCGTGAGCAAGAAATGAAATAGACAAGCAAATAAGATATGACCAACAAAAAGGCCAATGTCAATTGTTAAATAAACTTGTCTTACATTGTCATTTTAGATTCATTTTGAAAGATGCTGTTCCTGGAACTAATAAAGCTTTAGCTCCAGAGGGCCATCTCATTCATATTTGCTCTGCGGTGTTACTGAATTTGTTCATGCAGCAGCTACAGTGATACCTATAGTTTTAGGAAACATAAGATAAACAAAGCTAGAATGTCAGTCTATAATGTGTCTTTAATGTAACACTGAATAAATCAAATCTGAATAAATCATACAGTAGATTAAATGGGCTCTGCTGAGTCGCCAGTCTGTAATCTATTAGTTTCCGCTGGACAAATCCTTGCTGACCTCTACCCAATCTGCTCCTAAAACTTGCTCCTGGCATTAATTATGGAACTAGCTAATTACATAATGCTTTAAGCAGTATATTGTGTGTATGCTGAATTGCAAATTATAGAATTTAATTTAGAAATGAATTTGTAATAAATACTTATTTTCTTATCATCACAAACATGCATTTAAAAAAGCGGTACATGTGCAATTTGATGAGATTAAGAGTGGGATTGAATTTTAATTACGTAAATTAACTGAAGCATGGAGTGTCTGATTAACAGCTGTCAGTCTGTTCACCACACCTGGGAACTCTACACTGAACATAATCAGGAGTCGCACGCCAAGTCCTCTCGGATATATAGAGCGTTACGCTCTCCGCATAAATCACTGGGTATCTGTTTTAAGATGATCACTTTGACAGTGTTTAGTCGTCTTTCTGTTGTTTTAAAAACTCCTCCGGTTGGGTTTTCTTTTTGTTAAACAATGTTCTGAGGCAGGCTGTTTTTAAACATTTTGATGTTATTTATCCGGCTGTCTCCACCAATGTCTTCAACCTCTCAGGTTGTTTGAATACCAATCGCAAGCTGTGGTGATGAATATTGTCCGCTGCAGTTTACACCCTTTTGTGTCATTATCTTTTTTTTCGTGTGTTGACAGGTAGTTGACAACTGCGATGGAACTTTCCCTCCTGCCCTGTCACGTGATTGGTTTAAAGTCATTCTTAAGTGAACTAGTTGACTCTGCCACCACTTTATTTGCAATCGTGTTGCATTGGTGTGTACAGGCTGTAACCGTTCTCCCTGGAGAGACATGTCACCACATTGGGAGTGATCTGCATCGATTCTTTCTGCTCCTTTTTTTTTTTAATTAGGCGGTTGGTTTCGCTTGGTAACTGGAGCCAGCCACAACTTCACTGTTTATGAAAATTCAAGCCAGCAACATATTTGTGTAAAATTCCTCATGAATAAAATATTGAGTGGAAAAACCCTCCCTCACACAAATAGACCAAAATGTTTTCTGCTCACAAGCATGCTGAAGGCAAGGCAACTCAATTTATATAGCACGTTTTCCTACAACAGGGCAATTCAGTGTGCATTACAAGGTAATAAGCATACAGCAAAGATAAGAGATGTACTATTTAAAAAGTGCAAAAAGATATACTATTTAAAAGTAAATTTGTGCTAAAACTGGCAGGAATTCAAAGACTAAATACACCTCACACATTTACGCTTTACCATAATTAAGGCAAGGTGGTACTCAGTTCACGCCTACACAGTAACACGGTTTGCAGCAGTCAAGCTGAATAGTTGAACGCACATCACACCCAACCTGGCTTATTGAGCCTCCTCCCGACCGGGGATGGGTATGGCTCAGATAAAACTCACCTTTAGTGAAGCAAAGGTGTTTAATTCAGTGTTATTAATGTTAAAAATAGTTTTAACTGATCTGACATTGAGAGAGAGGGCACATGAGTGGGAAAATGAGAGGCAAAGTGCATGAAAAGAGCTAAAACGTATCTCTATTTTTGTAGTCTCCTATTGAATATTCAGTGGTGGAGGAAGTGTTTAAGGTCCTTTAGTAAAAAATATTACTTCTGTTCAACCAATAGTGCAAACTTCAAAATTATTAAAAATAGATGAGTGAAATAATTAAATGAAAAAACAGTAAATCCTCACTTTTAAGAAGCTGGAACCATGAAATATTAAAGGACAAATTCCTAGTTCACTTTTTGTTAATTGATTCATTGTTTAAGCTTTATACTGCTATATTCTGTTGGGTAGTTCAATGTACAACAAAGCATCATATTGTATAAGTATTTCATATGTTTTGTATGCAAAAATCTTATTTCTTTGAGGTTAATTTAACTCCATGTGTAAAATTATTGTAGAGGAGAAGTTCATTATTTCTCTCTCTGAAATGTAGTCAGGTAGAAGTATAAAGTTGCATGAGAAGATAATACTTCAGTAAAGCACAAATACCTTACTCAGTTGCATTCCTCCATTGGGATTAATGAGTTATACTGTGTTGAAAACATTTTCAATTATTTCTCTCTTTATTTTGAAATAGCTATTGTCCAGCAAGCAGCCACTGATTGTCTACAGATTTCAGCGTCTCTGCTTTGCTCACGCTGCATTCTGTAACATCAAGGATTTATAAGATGGCCTCCAAGAAAAAGGGGGACAGAAAGCTTCCTTACATCTGATGTGTGCCTTATAACACATCTGATTGTGCAATCCGATGTGTAGTGGATTTTTAATTCGGAGAGCTTGAACTCTCACAAGCTGCAGAATTTCATCCACAGGGATTTATATTCAGTTGCCATTTCCGCTCCTCAAACTTGTAACACCCACAACTAAAGGAATGAAGTTGAATTGAATATGTGGACTTCTCATATGATTTTGCCATCATTGTTTTCACCCTGTTTGGTGTCTATGTGATGTCAAAAACAAAATGAGTGTCAAGTACTGTATACCTGCAAACTAGCTTTGTCCTCTGCTCTATTCGTGTTTTCCTAACTGTGTGAAGTCTACATCTCCATCCAGAGGATGGAGATGCTTTTGAACAGCAGTGAATTAGAACAGTGGTGCTTAAAAGCCATTTCACCCACACCTTTCGAGTGAAATGGATTTATAACAGTCTAATATTTGTGACTTTCTTTTTACCACAAGGCAAAGGGTTAATAAAATACACAGCTGCGCTGCAAAAAACTCTCCCTAAAATAAATACAATTTTATTCCTTTGCAGTTACTCAGAAATAATGTCATTCAATTACAGTTACTAATCAGAATGTTGGTGATTGCAAAGGGGTACGTCAGAATATATTGTTTTTCTGTGAAAGCTTGTATGTAGAATATAACATTCACTCTGTTTCTTTGTGATTGTTTAGTTAGTAGCGCGGATGGAGAGCTCTGCTCGCCTCGCTGCTTGTACCTGCTCAGGCTGCTAAATCATGAATCCTGCTGATTGTCTAGCACTTGTCGCCTTCCTTGGTAGGATTGGTTAGGTTTAGACAAAAGGAAAGAGGGTACAGGCTTTTTACAAAGTGAAAACAAGGAAACTGACTGGAGGGGAAGGACTTCTTCAACATATTTGTGAGCAAAATAGTTGAAACTCTCCTGTCAGCACCCACAGACTGAAATTCCATGACATCTTCAAACCCATTAGTAACACGATCTACTTGAGGATGGCTCGTTATTGAATTATGCGGCTTAGGTTCGTTAGCAGTGCAGTACAGTATCAGTGCTTCTCCGGTACATGGCTTTTACATTAGCAGCCTTGCATACTATTTAGTGTGCTGTTATCACTACATGGAAAAGCTGTGCTCTACAGCCGCCCTCTACTATAATGGAAAAAGAATAACGATTGTGTGAACGAGTGTGTCGTGTTTTATTTTAAACACGACTAACAGGCATGCGAGCAGTTCTCATAGGCTGTACTTGGGCACATCTGTGCTTTGAGCCCAATGCTACCTTGCTGATGTTTAGCAGGTTATGTTGTCAATGTTCACCGTAATAGTTTAGCATGCTAACGTTTGCTAATTAGCAGTAAACACAAAGTACAGCTGAGGCTGATGGGAATATAATTTGCAGATTTGGCCATAGACAGAGATAAAACCAGATGATGGCTTTAGAAGAAAAGTCAGGTCACCAAAAATAATTACAAATCCTCATGTGAACATGTGTCCCTAATCTCGTGGCAATCCATCCAGTAAGTGTTGATATGATAAATGGACTTGCATTTGTGTCGAGCCCGTCTAGTTTTCCGACCACTCAAAGCACTTACACTACATGTCAACATTCACCCAAACACACGCTGATGGCAGAGGCTGCCACCCACCTGCCCATCAACATCTAATCTAATTACACATTCCCACACCGATGACAGTGCAAACACACTTTAGTCTTTAGTCGGCAGGTCGTAGCTAACGGTGCTAGCAGTGCTAAAAGTACGGCAGACGTGCTGACAGAGCTGTGTTTACTTGAGGGGGAACCAGAGGGTTGGTGCTACGCTTCTATGACCATGCTGTCAGTCAGGTTAGCGTTATCAGCTGTAATCCCCATATGAGAGTGCTGCAGAGCAGAAGCCATGACCTAGCCAGTGGGGCACGCTCACATGCACTAACATGCACTAAAAGCATGCACAGTCGGCCCGGCTTTGTCAACAAAGCAAGGTCAGAGAAGCTTGGATTACACAGAGGGAGACCGACTATAGTCTCTGCTCAGGTAGACGCCACTCCACTATATCTACATATAGCAAGTCGTTTTTTGCTGCTATAAGTGGTGCAACGGATCATAAAACTCACAGTTCGGAGCAGATCACGGATCAGAGTCACTGATCGGATCAGCACAAAAGAAAAAAAGGGAGCAAATATAACTTTTGGAGATCCCTGATCATATGTGTTGCCGCCAATTCTAATTGCGATCATTGATGATCCATATTAGCAGATACAGATAATTTTTTTGTTTGATTATAGCAGCTGATCTACAAGGTGCCAGACATAAATCATTTAAACCACTCTGTGGTCTGTAAACCATCACAAATTCAAAATATTATCCTTTTACCTTGTTATAGTAATTTTTGTTTTTCTTCATAGAAACACACAATTCAAACGATAAGCTTAGAGCTGGTGTTAGGAAGTTAAACAGGTCAGAATTCATCTTTAATATCTATTTATGTTGTTGTAAAAACATCTTCAAACAACTGTTTCAAATCAAATCTCACCAACATTACATTTTACAAGATTACATTTGAACACATTATAATGTTTTAATTTACCTTCACCCAATACTAATTTTCACTGAACAGAGCCTGAACACATCATAATATAACTGAGCGGAACCTTCGTTCGTTGGCGATCAGAGATCGGCGACTAGAAAAGCATGAATGCCGATGTCCTGATCGCATATTTGACTGAATATTGGCGGATAACAATCTTCGGTAAAACTTTATTTCACACTGTGATAGTTAACGTTAAACTGTGTAATTAATCCGCAGTTCACCTGCATGCCGAACCGTGAAGGGGATCACGGACACAGATAACAGTGGTCCGTTACACCACTAGCCTCTATATTGATGCTCTGAACCCCTGTGTATTGCACCTTGAATAGATTGTATTTTCAGAGTTAAGCTCCATTCTGTGGGCTCCATCTAAGCTTACAGAAAAGCTTTTGTTGTGTACTGTATATAAATTCATGACATACCCTTTGTAATTCTTGTATCAGATGAGGATATTTTGATTTACAGCGTTGTCCTTTCTGTGACCGCTCTCAACAAGTCACTGGATGTTAACAAGGAAGACAAACATCACCACCAACTAGCCATGGAGTCATTATATAATAATAATGTATTATAATAATAATGTAATAATAATAATTTATAATGTATTATTATTTATTAATAATGCAGCTTCCATAGTATATGATGTTTTTGAAATACAAAATAAGAAGTTATCATCTTGAAAAGCTTTTACGGTTTGGTAAGAAAAAATAATTATTGATGTTCTGAGTGTGCCGTCTGTGTCTTATTGCTATTAATATTTTAAAAGTGAAAGCTGATTTCGTTATGTGGAAATTCTGTTTGTGTGCGTTTGTGTGTGTATACACGAATGTGTAGGCTATGTTCAAGGACTTTTTGGTCAGGACGAAGTCTGTCAAAGGAACAACATGCATTCTTTTTCTTATCCATTTATATACAGTTTCATATAGCACCATTAGTTGGTTGACTGAACCACAGATGAGCTATGCTTTACAGAATCCAAATTACACAAGAGCCATTTTTCATTCCGTGGCACTCTTCACAGGCAAAGAGCCATAGATAGGCCTGTTCGCTTTCCTTATTTGTCCTTGTCTGCTGGAGGTTGCCTCTGGCTGACATAGCCTGAATTTAAGTGGACATCAATCTCGATAAAGAGGCAAAGCACAGAGTAATATTACCTCCTCGTATTTTTTTTATCTGTTTAGCAAGACAATGCAAATAAGCATGTCTCACACCACAAGCTGAAACACACACCTCTGATATGAAACAAAAATATTTGGATCTCACTGTGGTTTCACGGCATGTTGTCTCTTCGGTTTTACGTGTTGTGGCATCACAAGGGGACAGGTTGTGGAGGGGCGCTACATCCTCACCCAGGATCAGTGCCCACAACCCAAAATGGCCACCGGGCTAGAGACTACAACTCCCAGACTGCCTCATCAGGCACCCAGCTGCAGGTGCTTAAGGCCCCTAATTGAGGCAGGGCTGGGAAACTGAATAAAGGGCAGAGGGGAGAGCACCACGAGGGAAGAGTTGGGCCCGGAGTAGGAGAGAGGACGCCTACATGGAGGAACAGATACCAAGGACTTGGCAGGGTTGGATTACTTTTTTGGTGAAGAAACCACTTTCTCCTCCGGAACGCTTTATGTTTATTTCATGGACCTTTTTGTTTGATTTATGATTTTTGAGTTAAAGGAACTGCCAGTGGGACGGACCAATAAACCTTTATTTTTGCTTATACTGTCTGATTGTGCCTGTTTTACGCTCTCTTTTGCACTGCCCCACCCTAGGGACAACCCGTGACACTACAGTGTCTATATCTCGACACAGTCTCAGCTGTTGTTTTTAACACCCGCAGCTTAGAATAGGACAATATGTGTCTATTTGTATGGCTGTGTCGTGATGATAAAAAGATTTCCTCCGCCTGGCCGGTGGCCTATCTCAGTGCTGCAAAAGTGATGCAGGGAAAATTTGGCTCAGAGGTGGCAGCCATGCCACAGAGGACTGGACTTCATGCACTCCTCATAAATGATGGTCATTAATTCTCCATGTAGGTAGAGTTTTTCCACGTGCGGTGCAGGAGCCCTTCTTCTGGGACAAAGTCGTACCCCGGCCACGTTCAACCCAATCAGCACCACTTCTCATTCGTCTATGCCCTCTTTTTTCTCTCTCACTCTTTACCCGTCGCTCCCTGTCTGCTCTCCCTCAGTTATGTATGAAGACAGATTTCTCGGCTCTCTCTGTTTGACGAGCCCATCTGATAAGTTGCAGACAAGTCACCATGGTTTCCATCATTTGTGATGCTTGAGGCACTCTTCTTTTCTCCTATTATGAAATATGAGTTGTTCCCAGTTGGCTCCCTTGACCTAAATTTTCAGTATTTGCACTTGAGAGTTTTTAAGCTCACGCTTGAATTGAGATTGTTTTTTTTAATGTGTTTGTTATCAAGTAAGCAGACATACCTGAGGCAGTTGAATTAATTTGCATTATAATCAGACTGAACAGCAAGCTATATTGCAACGCCAAGTTCAAAATTCAAAGTGTTTTGCCTAAATTGCAGTTTAGCGCCAAGAAACGCATTATAGCAGCTGATCAGCATCAATGCAAATGAAGAAATAGTAGAAGTGTCATCTACTCGCAGACCATATGGTTGCACAATGGTGCGATTGAAGTACTACAGAAAACCATTTGGCACCGACACAGTCTGTATAGTAAAATCACAGCAAGCCTCACAGATTAGATTGTTCTTTGTTAACAAACAGAAAAGTTCTTCAAAGGCTCAGACTTCCACATAATTTGAAAGGGAATCGAGCCAGAGCTGCGCTCCCTCTGCCATTAGTGACCTCAGGTCCAAGAATGACAAAAATAATATATATATATATATATATATATATATATATATTATTCTTTACAGTATTTGTCTCTTAATATCCCCTTTACATCATAGCTACCTTTTTACAAGGAGTAATATTTTATATATTTTTCAGTTAACATCCATTGTTTTCATATGTTTTTTACAGTTTCCGTCATTTTGTATTCCGTTTTTGGTCTGTTCTCTGAAAAGGTATTTGTGCCTTCACAGCTTGGGTATACATTGTACTTATATCTTATGATGGGTGGGGTGACTGATAAGGCTGTCATGAGCATGTAAGAGGCCGTTGTTTCTTTTGTCTCCAACCGACAGGATGACCTTATTTAGTAAGGACATATTTGTAGAGTCAACACGACAGCCTGCTGGTGAGGTCTTGTCCTGGGAGGTCTACGGATACAGAAACCTCTCCTAACAGACTATTTAAGTTCTGTCTCCAGATCTGGGACTCGCTCAGTTATGAGTTAGTGGTTTGGTGATGTCCAACTCCCTGGAGCACGCCATACAAACGCAGAATTGCCATTACAGAGACTGCGGCACATTAGTGTGTAGACCCTGTGGACTTGAGAGCACTTTAGCAGTGTTTCTGTTTCATGGCAACATCCATTAACACTCTTAACCTCTAACGAACAACAGCTGTTGTCTCAGCTACTGTGAAATCTGCACATCACAGCTGAAATGTTAAATATTTTTAACACAACATCTTATTTTTACATGATCGGTGTTAATTGAAAGTAACGAAAACAAATTGGCTCTGTGGAGATGATAATGGTAAGTGTAAGGCCCTCTGGCTTGTCCCCACATGAGGATATTAATAAGCCATTGACCTTATAGAATTCAATGCCCCGCAGCGGATGTAGATAAACGCTTGGCTTTCAAAAGTTTTATTAAATCAATGACTCATCAGTGCTATTTGTTGCATGTAGCCTAACAACATTTTCTTGATTTGGTTAAGTTGATCTACATGAACATTGAATTTGCCCCAAGACGCATTCACGCTGCTTCATACAGCACATGTATTTAATGAGAAGGTGGAAGTAATTGCCAATACTGTGGTCATGTAGTGATCAGAAGGCAAGACATAATCATTTGCTGTTGAGGTTATGACCTTCGGTTAATAGTGTAATCTTTTAAATGTCAGAAAATAGTCCAACACAATTCCCCAGAGCCCTAAGTGATGTATTCAAGTTGTTTGTTATATTCAATTCATAGTCAAAAACACAAAAGTATTCAGTTCACAGTGATATAAGATAGGGAAAACAAGCAAATCCTCACATTTCAGAATCTGGAAACAATTTTGGTCCTTTTGCATGAAAAATTACCAATTATCAAAAATAGTCAGAAATAAATATTTTTTTAAACAGATTCTTGTTTTATTATTGATTAGGCTGGCATAGCATTTAACTAAATTCAAATAAGTTAAAGTGGAAATTAAAAGCTATTTCATTGGTTTTCTGTGGAGTCAACCTGTTTTTTTTTATTTTCTGTGCAAGCTGACAGAGCCTGACACACTGCAACATAAAGGAACATGAGCAATGTGAGGAAAAAGAAGAAAACAAGCTTGAAAACACAAGCTAAAACAAAAAACCCACATGAAGAAAATGCAAGAGAAAATAGGAGATACACGCAATTACAGGAACCCTGTAAGCACACAACTTAATTGAGCTGCAACACAGTAAAATGCATCCAGGGATGTGAGTAGAATCCTTCCTGCTTGTGTTTTATGATTGTGTTTCCCACATTTGCAGTGAACTTCTAAATGTTTAATCAAGCTTGTGAATATGTTTCCTCTATTTGCTTGTATTTTCTTAAGTTGCAGTGCACTGGGTCCTCTCAAGTGCGCTACTAATATTGGACCCTGCAGCATAACGCGAGACGGGAATGTGTCACAAAGCAAGTGCACGAGACCACATAATACTCCTCCTTTGTGTTTTAAAAAACTTGAAGTTTTAGAAAACTTGCCTCTCCACTTAGATACCTGTGAAAAGTGTAAATTTAATTGAATTTGTTTGCTTGAATCTCTGCACTCCCCCCCTCCCCCTCCCTGCCACACCCAACCTTTTTTTTAACCTCTTTTATGACAGATGCCATGCTGCTGGTGGCGCAGAGGCTGGAGGGACCTTTCAACATTGAATCTGTCATGGAGCCTATTGATGTCAAGATTTCAGAGGCCATCATGAATATGCAAGATAACAGTGCCCAGGTCTCCTACAGGGTACGTCAATTATGTGTGTTCCCCAGAGAACAAAAGTAACACCTCAGATAGGTTCTTGAAGTCCAACTTGAAGGGAAACTAGGGGAGCAAGGACTTTCTTTTAGTCATGCTGGGCTGTGTCTAAGGTGTGTAGTACAACACGTTCTCATTATGTCCAAGTTTAGGTCTTGTATTTGAATTACATGTTTCGATTTGGTCAGATAATCTTAGTTCAACTAACAGTAGTTAATGTGTTTCCTGCGTTTTACTGCATTTTTCGTTTGCCCGCAAAATTGTAGTCGAAAAAAATAAAATAAAATGTAGGTGGTTTGTGAAGATTTCTTTCTGCCTACACAGTTTTGAATGCCTGTTCTCATTGAAAGATAAATGCTCTGTTGGCTTTCACATGCAACAGATGCAGTTTTGTTTATGGTTTAAGTATATGTGGTATTTTCCCAAAAGCCTGTAAAAACTTAAATCTATCATCTTAAATAGCATTGGTCACAGCCCCAAGTTGAATCACCTATCAACGTGGTTACCTCAACTTGACGAAGAGCACTGTCACGCTGGTAATGTGGGGTGAATGCTTCACAAGACCTTAACAAAACAGCATGTTTTCCTATTTTCCGCTTCCCGAGTAATTTAAACCCCTGACAGTTGGGTGCCCATGTTTTTGTAATTGCAGGTTTTTCAAGGCTGTGGCCAGCCAAAACCCGCAGGAATGACTAGGTCTGCCCGTGGTGTTCCGGATGTGTTCCACGCTCGCTTCAGGCCGTACAGCCCAGAGGAACGGCCTACCACTGCAGCTGGCACAAGCCTAGACAGACTGGTAAGGAGGCCGAGCCAATGCTGCTGTTTTCAGACGAGACACTGCTTCAGTGTAAACATCATTTGTCTTTCTGACTTGACACTGTTGATTAAAGCTGGTGATTTGCCATCGTAAGCCCCCGGAGCCGGAAATTAATTCTTTGTACTTGTCCTCCATTCAGGCCCCTCTATCGATTTGTGTTTGTTAACGAATCAACAGCTTTACCCCAAGAGGGCAGGAGGAAGGTGTGTTGTGCTGCCTTCAGTGTCCTTCTCATCTCTGTGTACTTGGCAAACAGAAAAGAAAGGGATGAAAGAGGAGATGGATAGATTTTTTGAGGCTGACCATATCAATTGTTTGCTGTAAAGCGCACCTTTATTTTCTATCAGATTACCTGTATGTTTGTTGGGCTGGATCTTGATACATGGATTTCCATCTCAAACAACCTTGAAACCTAAAATGCTGCATCAGGGTAAAGGTTAACACGGAGCTGACAGACCAATTCAGCTGAGAGACAGTTCTCATCACGGATTACCTTTGCAGCCACAGTGCCCTTCCTTTCTCCCCTCTAGCCCTTTTCAGAGTAAATGTTTTGAAATTGTATCTTCGTTGTGTTGAAGACACCGGAAACCCAAAAATATTGTTTGCATTATTGACCTTTGAGAAGTACCGAATGTATGAATTCTATTTGGCGGAAAGGCAGTTTCGCCCACAGAGTTTAAAACATGCTAAATCAAATGTCTCAGAGCTTTGTGGCAGGTTAATAACAGCTCATGTAGATAATGAATACATCATTTGAAAAGCAGCAGTTTTTTTGCCATCTGGCTCTACGAATATCCACCACAATAATTTAGTTATTTGTTTAATTCAATGCTAATTATGTTTTTGCACAAACCAATTCATTCTCCACGCAGTTTTAATGTCTCATGTATAGCAGTTGCCTTTTTAGCTTTTCATGTCCGTCAATGATTTCTTCCACCTACACTGAATTAATTAAGACTTTCTCTTCCCCTGCCTTTATGCTGCAAACCAGAGGATTGTTTGGAATGCGATGCAACACAGTGTAAGGTTCAACATTTTATACCCATTTCAGATGTTTTTTGTTGGGGACTATTGTCTGCGACTGTCTTCTGCATTATGACAGAGCAAACATGATGTTTTAATGTTGTGTGGTTCGGGGTACATAGTGTTCTAAGCATTATAGATATTTACAGCAAACAAGCATCGTGACCTGTAAATCCCAGTAGTATCCGGCACTCGGTGTGCCAAGTGTCACTCTCACTTCCATCTCACATGTGGAGTCGGCGTCACCGATATTGGCCACTATGTTGTGTGTTATAGCATCAAAGTATTGGCTGTTAAACATGGCATTATTCAGATGAGTTGCTAACACCAACAGGGATTATAGACCACATGCAACAATGTCCTCAGCTAGTGAGGATTCCTCTCTAGAGATCCAAGTTTCGTCAACCACCACACCTTTTCTTGACACATCCCAGACCAAGACGCTCAATGCCATAGCTAATAGAGCCAACTCCTTCAGGAAGCCAACCAATCAGCAGGTCACCTGCTCCGTCAGAAGTGGAAGAGGTGAGAGCTGTGAAGTGTTGGTGCAATGGTACAGTGACGATAGGGGCTCCAGATTGCTCATGAATAACTGGGCAATTAGCCTGCTAAGATTAGACTGGGCACAGTGACAGGGGCTTATTTTCAACATGCGATAACTAGACCAGTGTACCTGAGCAGCAAATTCCATTATAAACATCATGAGGAATGTGCATGAGGAATCCATGCTGATCATAGTGGCCACAGGAAACGGCAAATCATGATATTTCCATAATGTAATGGGGGTTGTTTGGTTCATGAAGAGAATGCTTGGTTTGTCTTTTTGCTTTGTGCGGTTCACATACATTATCTCAACCGCTGTCAGGTGGTGTCTGCTGAAAATCACAACGGAGCAACATTAGCATTCATTTGGAGTCATGGTTCAGACAAATTGATGGATATTCACTATGCTTTTGGCCTCCGCTAATTCCTGAGAAAATATCTGGCTCTTTAGCTGCTAAATGCTCCACAATGTTCACCAGCTAGCTGTTAACTTTGTCTGCCTGCTGTTTGGTGCTGAGCAGATAGTGTACATTGGGTTTATTAGAGCTTTTTTCACTGAAACAGCCGTCTGCTGTGTCCGCAAAACTCTTTGCTGATTAGAGCAGAACGAGAGAACCGAAGGTTGCCGGCCTTCAAACCAAGACAATGAGCTAAAACATGCTTTAAAGCTCAGTAGAGCTGAGGAAAATGCAGAATGAGGTGATAATTCTCTGTGGGTTTTTCACTAAAAACCACCCCTTTCACATACAAGTAGTAATGTGAAAGTTATGCAAGAATTGATAAAGGACACTTCATATCCACTCATATTTGACTGGTAACTTATCAGCTGCCGTGTAAAGCATGTCAACACAGCTGAGTGTGGAAATACTGCACCTGAAGGTATTGCTCTTCTAACTGCAACTAGATGTTAGCTCAAAGATTTCTAAGACTAAACCTCTGCGTTTTTTTAGAAATACAATGTCAACAACTATTAATATATGATAACTTCAGTATTGTTAAAAGAAACATAAAAACAGCCAGCAACTGTTTTAGTCAAGTTAATAGTCATAGTGATTAGGTTTCTGATTATGAGCTGCGATAACAAGTGTTCAACACATAAAATCAAGTCAGAGGGCCTTTACAAGCCAAGCTACTGTATAACATAAACCTGTTTCCTATTAATAAAACCACACTTACACTACATACGGTTTAACACCTGCTGAAATTCTCCTGCATGTTTAATTCAACTTAATGGTTTCATTTAGACAGTTACACCGTGCAGTTAAAAAAACTGTTGAGTGTGTTATAAGTATACTTCAACAGTAACATTTAACTGTTTAATATCATAAATCAAAACTGGCATGCTAAGTGCTTATGTGAAATAGTTTTATGCAGTAAATGAAAAAGCCACAGTGGTTATTATTTAACATTTGGTGCTCTCAGCTAAAGATGGTAAAAGTTCTGTTCAGACAGTGAAACATAACCTTCACCATTGTGATGAGTCGTGTTGTGGTAAAATTGTATTACTTTATTGGCGGCTGAGATTTGCTCAGCTAACATTAAATTCAAACATCTAACAGGATAACGTTGGTTATAAGCATATACCAAGCAAGCAAAGGCCTGGCAACAACACACAGAAAGATATTCTCAAAATGTATTAATAGCCTAGATATAGTATTATTACAAGTATACATTTCTAACTTGTGAAAAGTTGTGTAAATGTATTTCTATTGAGGTCCTGCAGCTGACATCACTGCCTCTAACAGCCACCATACTGGAAGGAAGAAATGTGCTTCTCTCTGTCTTGCCACATATAAATGCATCAATACTGACTGCTGAGGAAGCTTGCTCACATGAGCTAATCTTATTAAAGGAAACTTCCACTATACCATACATACTACCATACCATACTAATGGAAGAAATATTCCTTTGCAGTGATCATTTATAAATAAAAGTGCAGGCAACATAGAACTAAATAGAATCAGTTGATTCTGAACACAACATGGTCTGCATCATCACACAAAAAATGAAGCCTGCAGCTGGATGTGATCTTCACTTTGGTCGCATTAGCTTATTACGAAAGATGTGGAATCCTCAGTGGTCATTCGTTATATTTATAATTTAACATGCATTTCTTCTCTTAGCGTGGCAGTGACAGGAAGGATGGTTGAGCTGGTGGCTGAAAATATTCCCCATTGATTTGGTTTAGGCTGCTTACTAGGAAGGATGCATGCTATTATTTGTTTAGCCAAGTCAATTTAATTTATATTGGGCCGGATCACAATAGGAGTTATCTTGTGAGACTTTACATATAGAGCAGGTCTAGACCATACTCTTTCTAAATAACTGAGTAGTGGCAGTAGACATCACTTCACATTCACATTGTATCTCTCTGGTTGTTTAAACTTAAGGTGATACAGGTGGTCAGGGACCTTCTATGAAAAGCAATTTATTAGCCATCGTTATTTATGAACTCGGTTCTTGCTTCCTCCCTTCGACATGTCCGCTGCAGTCAGCAATAGGTTGTTAGTAATATTTTTGAAAGGGTCAGATATTGACCATTGTGTCAGTCTGTAACTGCGGTGGTGGGAAAGTTTTGCCACGGTTGTCGATTCTCTTTCCATTTCCAGCATGAACAAAATACAGACGTTCAAACATAGGGTTGGCTCTTGGAGTCTTGGTACGAAAAAAATGACAAAAATACAATAAAAAATAGAAACTAGTTTTTCCCTGAAGCTTTCTGTCAGTACGTGAGTCTTAATTGAAACAGCTGCATGTCATTGTTTCACACCTCTATGGTGTATGTTCAGAATAGGTGTGAACGTGTGAGTCTCATGTAGCTGCTGCCTTGTGCCATCATTAACGTGGCAGCATTTATGTGTTGATCTTGCAGCAGGGACATGACTGAATTCGCTGTGAGAGCACATCTTTGTTGTCCCACACACTGTCCTCGTTTACATTCTGGCACGAGATGAATTACCTGCGACAGTGACACTACTCAGCCTTGTGAAACTTGACAGTTGTTTAAGGTGTCCTTTGATAAGAAATTCTTGTCCCGATTTTACCGTTAAGCTTTTGAGTCAAAGAATGTGCAAGGGATGGCAGGATGAGCCTGCATTCATTTCTTCTGTTTGCCTATAGAGAAGCCTACAGGAGCGGGCCCACCTCCAGCTCAATGAGCCATGACTGTTTAATTGCCTGACATTCTGTCAGAGCACACGCCCTCAAAGCTCTGAGAGAAATGGAGATTTGAAAGTCCAAAGAGGGGATAAAGGCACAACAGACTGTCAGGCTCAGAGGCGGATTATAGATAAGAGGTGTAGCTTTTAATTTGACATTTGTAACAAGTTTGGTGCAGTTCAATTTAGTGTAATTGTATCGGTCCTTTTTGTCTCCCTTGTGTTATACATGGTTCGCATTTTATCAGTATGGCACTATAAACAATAAGAGCAAGACACAGATAAGACTAGACTGTAGAGAAAGCCTGTAGGGAACAATATTTGCCATAACTTTATGTTCCTTAATAGCTTTGGACTCTCTTTACATAGCTTTCAGAGTCTTGAATGTCAGTCAGATGTAACTTTTGATTAAGACGTCAACAGCGACTACAAGGTTATTCATGTACACGCTCTTCCCTGATTATTAATAAATGAAACCCAGGTCATCATTTACCAGCTCCAACAGGGATTAAAAACACTCACTTTATTAACGCTAGCTCTGATAATGAGTTTTTACAGAATTTAATTGAAAAATATCTGAAATTCTTGGAATCTTTTTTAAAGAACAAGATGGATTTCGAATGGTTTTCACCACTTTCTTTCACTGTTCTCAGTTCAAGTTAAACATGACCCCCTTGCAACTAGTACTTTCCAGAAAATAAGACAAAACGTGAAAAAATACATTTGAGTTTTTAATTATTTATTAAGTACTATATTATCCATTTTTGTATTACAAATGTTTCCAAATCGGATTTTCATCAACATGTTTGCATATTGTTAAAGCTAGTTTTGGTAATATTAAAAAAACATTTTTGTAACATTATTTATAATTATTTTCTGTTTGTGCACTCATTGCACATTACTGGAGTCTCCCGCACGCTGCTAGCTGTAAGTGCTTACAATGGAAGTGTTTGTTGTTTACGTTCATGATGATAATTTTGGTGGAGTGGCTTTTATCAGTGCAGACATGATTTACTCCTGCCGTTCTATTTCCTTCCTCTCCTTGCCTGTCTCACCTTGTCAAACATTTTTTGTACTGTTGCCCTAAGAAAATGTGTTTTGGAAACCAAAGTCAACAATTGACGCTGTATGCAGCATGCATTCAGGCATGCGCCCCAAGGTTAGTCTAAACTTGCTACAGCAATTCCCGACTGCTGCTTGAAACAGAACAACACTTCACATAATCTTGCAGGAAATAGTCTTCATGGAAACTGCTAGATACTCACAGCGGTTACCAACAGAGGGTCACAAAATAAATCAGAGGGGTCACAAGTGTTTATTTTCTTCTCAGGACTGCTATATGCCTAATCGTGCCAATGTGCACTTCAGTAGTCGTTTCAAGTCCAAAAAAGACAATCCCTCCTGTGGTCTTGGCTAGCCCTCTAAGTGAGAAAAAGTGGCAGCATGGTGGATCAATGCTTAGAATTGAAAAAAACACTTTTGTTCCTTTTTTATTCTCTTGGGGCACTCCATTTTCCTACAACCACACCATGCAGGTCAATAAACTGCTTACACAATAAATAAAATGGTAACAATATATCATTAACCAATTACCAAACTTGTGCACACGAGGGATTTAGTTTTCCAGATTGAAACACACCGGAGTCGGCCTCAGTGCTGCCATTGTTACTACCTGGAGGATATTCAGAGGTTGCCTAATCAAGCTCACAGCTTTATCTCTTCCTGTGTGCCATTTTAGTCGTTCTCATGAATTACTGCATTAGTTGTGTTTTTCTAGTTGTGTGACTGTGTCTGTCTGTTTGTGAGTATTGTGAGAGACCAGTGAATCTGCCCAGGGTTTTCCCTCGCTTTGCCTCCAGCCGTCCATGAATGGATGGTTACAAGTGAGTGTGGGAAGAGTATAGAATAAAAGGTGCAAAAAAAGGTTGTTTTTCAGCTGTGAGTAATGTGACTGGATCAGAACAGCCTATCAAGCTGTGTAGCATCTCATAATATAATAACTGTGCATGTGAAACCGTGATATCACTCTCTTTCTCTGTTCCCTTTATTGTAAGTATAAATTATTAATTCGTACACTTATTACACGGGTAACTTGTAATAGTATAACATTTAGTCAAACTGAATACTCAAGCACACAATCTTTTTTCTCTCTCATTCTTTGCCATGTCCAATGGGAAACACTGAGTAAAACATCCGTGTGTGGTTTGTGAAGTCAGTTGTCAGGAAAAAAAAGCCCGACCACTCCTTTCCCCAAAATCCTGACCCTGACATTATATTTTTGCAATCCAAGAACAAGTCAAGCCACTGAAACATTCTTGTTTTGGACACAGCTTAATGGAAGCAAAGTGGGCCTGTCCACAGCTCCTTTCTCTGAGTTGTTGTATCTACTGACTCTTGGCCAAGCCATGCAATTATGTACATTCCACAGATTCTAACATAACTGGTACTTTTTCTAAGACCACACAGAAATAAATAGTCTCGAAGTGCACATGTGGCATGATAGTTCAGTCAGGCATTGTTTGACTGTAACTCACTCAAGTGTAACAAACTCCACATATACCACATAATATACCTTTAAATGTAAATCACCGCTTCAGCAGAAACAGTTTTAGTGTGACTGCTTAATTAATTATCACTAGTGAAATGTGAGAAAACAAACGATGGCAATAGTGACCGATCAATAACGTCTTTTTCCAAGGATGATACTCTGGTCTAATTGTTCTGCTTGTGGTGTAAAGCTGTGGCATTGCACCACATGCAGACACTCTTCAAGGCACTGGCGAACTGTAAGTGCATCTGCGTTGTTCCCACACAGCAGTGATAGTACTGTATGTTTCTCCTTTTCAAGTGTTCACAGTAGTGTGTCAGAACAGCCGACATGCGGAAGCATCATCTACATCTATCTACAGGCTCAGTGTCCATCACTCACATGGTTTAAAGGGACAGTTAAAAGTTGATGTTAGGTTTTCTGCCCGTCATCAGTTATGGAAGCAGGAGTGCTTGGTGCAGCTGATGTGGGATGAGTTGAATGCCAAGAATTGAGATTGTGTGATTTTCAGGCATTTCTTGCTAAAATCTGCTCCCGTTTCCTCGGGAAAATACCTGTTAAGACCCTGGATTTTTTGCCTTTACCGCATTTTCATTTTCTTTTAACTCAAAGACTCTACTCAAAGTGCCATTCTACTACCATATAAACTACTTACAATAGAGTATTTATACATTGTCGTAATGCTACTTTTACTTTACTAATGGCTCTCTCAATTTCAATAAGAGCTTTCAACCTTATTGAATCTAAGGTTCTGAAAAAGGCCAGTTTGTACGGATTTGTAACCATGCAGATGAGTTTCACACTAAAGGGCGTATGTTGTCCAATCAAACACAGACATTTAACAATTGTCTGCACTACTGTTCATTCTGTCAAATAATCCTTATGTTCTCTTCGTAGTATGTTATTCTGAAAATTGCTCTTTGACATTTTTTTGTGAGCATTTGAGAAGCAATTACCACATGTGATATTCACAAGCAGCCACCAAACATAGAAATAGGGACAAACATCAGAAGTTGGCAAAAATGGAACTAAAAGTCAACCAAACTGGAGTCTGCCGCTGATAGAAGAAGTACACTTGCCACCTGGTTTCAATCCCCACTGAAGTTACATGTTGAATTAATTTAACACCCCGATTGATGTTTTTGCTGGAAATGTGTAGGTGTTAGCATTGGAATTCTCTCTTTTTGTTCAAATAAAAATGTCTTAACATCCAGAGTTTTGGATTTAAAAGTTTTAAGAAATGTGAATGACATTACATTTAAAGCAAAGCATTTAGACCCTGCATGGATTGGATAAATTTAACAGTGTCTGATGTTAAATAGCATTTTAGTCAAGCTAGTTTTATATTATGAAGTCGCATACATTTGTCTTGACAGACAAAAGTGTATTAATTTGCATCTGGATTTTATCCAGGGGGGATGTAAGACACTTGAAATGACAACTGTAAATGGTGTTTACAGTTTCTGGACTTGAAACTGAACGCTGAAGTTGGTTTGCACAGCTCTGGGCGTTATTTATTTTTAGCTCAGTTTTTACCTTTTTCATATGCCATCTTCATGACAATAATCAAAGGCTAAATCAACAGTTATAACAGAACGACTATAATTTTTTACAAAACAAGCTCAGAAATGTTATTAAAATCATTCGATGCATCGTCCCCTCTTTCTTGTGCTGGTGCATAAGGTTCTGCTACTTTTCATATCGGTCAATACAATAATGAGGCACATTGGCCTCATTACACTCTAGGCTCCCTGCCTCTCTGGGGAACAAGGGCAGCAGGGAGAGAGCAGGCCTGCCGATGATTGCTCTGTTCTCCACAGAGCTTAGCTTCCCTTTAATCATCTCCCTTTCTCAAACTTCTCCTGTTGTGGCCCTGGGCGAATCACAAGCGCAAACTCACCACTGTTTCATCAATATTCTGTCATTTTTTTTTCTCACTGTGGGATCGTTGTGCGATACATTTTGTTCACCATATACCATATGGCCTAACTGTGTAGATACCACGGGACTGAGCAACTGGTTTGAGGCAATATTAAATATTAAATTAAATATACAAAAATACAGTTATGGCCAGTTGAGGTTGGGCTCATAAAAGACCTGTGTATTCAATCATTTTAACGGAGTGACCACATGTACAATCACAAAGGACAGCTGCATAATCTCTTAAATTTAAAATATCATTTATTTTTTGGATGCTTTTTTTGCAATGTGATGTATTTTTGGGGATTGTTTCTCAGTGCAGTGATCAAACCTGATCAAATTAGCCTAAAGAGACCAAAGTCGTTGGTTTGTAATCATGCGTCTCTTGTAGCAAAACAGCTTCTGCTATTTTTGGATTCAGCATTATCCTTTTCTCTTTTCTCTTTTCTTTTTCTTTTCAAGGTACACAGAGATTAGCCGTCACATTAAATTAAAGGCATGATGAATTATTTCTCCTACAATAGTTGTGAAGTCTGTTGAAAGTTGAGAATAAAGTTATGCCTCCAGGGTGTCACAGAACTGAGCGATCCTACTAAAGTATGAAATCAAAACTGAATTTGACAAGATGGTGAGATAGCATGGAAACAAATCCGATATATTGTACTCACGCAATTACATCAAACCGCTGTAAAGTACTGTTTATGGCAGCAGTTTTTAAATCTTAAGGTATATGTAAGACAGACAAGTGATAAATATAGTTTTTTTATTTGCCTCTATAGTATCTGTGTCCTGTCCTCATTTTCTGTATACTATTATAATGGATGTCACAGCATTTCCGCTACTGTTCAAAACTCAGGCTGCAATATCAAAACAAATGGAAAATAATGGCCGGTTTTCAAACAATAGAATGTTGTTTTTTTGTCAAGTATCCACTGCCAGAAAAGCAGCATTATAACGACATCACATTGCTGTCACCCGGAGATATAAGAAAGATGAACGTACTGCCGAGGCCGACGCTTTGTTGAGACGTCCGCGTTAAATCAGGTGGCAGTATTCTGCTGTGTCGAATTTATGCTGGGACGTGATCCGTTGTAATCAAGGGAAACAAGGAAGGGCGGCTCCAGCTGAGACTTGAAAAAAAGGGGCAATGGCCCACAGCATGATGCTAAAAATGGATTTATCATGCACACATGGAGTGTAGCTCGGCAGCGGAGGACAGAAACCACCGCTGCACTGTCATATCCAACCGCAATTTAGTTTGCAAGTGGTTGTGCTGTTTTCCAACCATGATTTGCTTTTGGTGAACTATTCCCATCTGTGTGAGTAGTGCAAGATAAACAGCTGGGCGATGTCTTTCTAGTCTCATATGGTGAAGTCACTGAGGGGAAACTTATTTGCTTTTGCCCTCTGTTGATGGATATTGATTGGATGATAACAGCCCACATCTATATGCAGTCTGGTAGTTACTTGCTCTAAGCAACACTGCCAGTCACCTTTCAGGTGAATGTTTCCAGACAAGGACAAAACAAGACCTGACAAAAAGGGGGCGGGGGGGGGGGGGGGGGGGGGCAACTGCTAATCAAAACATTATCACAGAGGTCATTTATTTCTGTATGCTTTGGGCTAGCCAGTATTATTTCTACTTTACCAATTTTTTTATGTGCTAAAAGTGCTTTGGAGTCCAGATGGCAGGTCTTGGTTGAGAGAATCTGTTGTTTATGGGTAGACCTGAACCAACAAGAGGGACTTTATGACGTGTGTTTGACACTTGATTAAATAGCCATGGTCCAGGCACCCTACAAGGCGTCAGCACCCTGACACTCTACACTGTGGCAGTTGAACTGGTGGCTACATGACCGCATAGTGCACCGAGACTTAGCGAGGAGGGTGCACAAATCTTTAGGATTGGCTCAGTCGACAATATAACTTGATCAAGAATGTGATGAAGAGGCAGAGATATTCTTACTGTGGACTTCCTCCTTGTGCGAAACTATTCGGCCTTTCCTCAAAGTGGTCACTGGTCAGGGAGAGACTTATGGCATGGCCAAGGTCTTGGTATGAGTTGAACCAACGCCCTGACCTCTGTAATTGAGATGCAGGAAGAATACTGCATTCGTATTCGTAAACTATTTTAACGCAGGACAGGAGGAGCAGTTGCCAGGGAAAATAAGTTGATGGAGGAGTTATCTGCCCCTTGTGGTTTAGTGGTGAGACCTGCTGCCAAGTCTATGATTAGATTGAACATGCACTAATTTAGCTCTGACTTGCAGCAGAGGCTCTTTGTCGAGCAGTGACAACATCCCCAGATAATTGCTTGAAAAGTAACTTATTGTTAATTTAACAGGATAGAGGTGTTAGAGTGAGTCAGAATGTGAGAGAAAGGGAGATTTACCAGCTGACAGAACAGTCAGCTTTGGCATCATTGTGAGTGTGATGTGTTTTGAGACTAAAATTTGAGCAATAGTCTTTTTTGAAAGGCAGGTAGCACGTCCGGGAATCATCCCACGGCCAGATAAGAGTTTCGGTTGCTGACATTGTGCTGTGGCCAGGAGTGTGACTACAGCTTCAAAGCCAGTGACACGTCAGCTTTTGATCTGAGAAAAGGCAAGGGCATCTGAAAACCACTGGTCAAAATCCAGCTCTCGCACATGCCTGTGCTGAGCTGGAAGGTGGCACACAGCTGCCACCTGTTAACGGAAAAACCAGGACAATATACAACACTTATGACCTAGGATGATATTATGATATCCAAAATCTAAGACAACATCTAGTGTCATATCAGAATATCATGATGATATCGATATATTGTCTAGCCCTACTGTGTGTGCTCAAAACAAGACTGGTGATAAATATTGCAAGAAACGCTTGGAGTATTTGTAAACACAGACTATAAGCCCGCTGACGCCATTATCTCATTGACTCATACTGTTGTTTGTGGAAATAATAATTCTCTGTCAACATTTCCTCGTGTTTGTCCATTCAAGCTAGCCAATTATTTTTATACGGCTGGTAAACATTGTACGTGTATATTCAGTATGTTTGGGTGGATTTTATTCATGGTTAAGAGAAAAGCAAGGGTGAGGCTATGTTTGTATCATGGCACGCTAAGCTGTGTGAGCTGTAATACATTATGGGCTACGTTTCAGTGCTGTTTATTGCTGAATTAATCTGCTTTATCAAGGTTTAGCTGCTGGGTAGACTTCCTGTTTTCCTGCTCCCAAGGAGACAGACGGAACAGAAATAGAGAGAAGAAAATCATAGATGATTGATTTGATTACATTGATGATTGAATTGATATTTATTACAATTAAGAGCAATTATGATCATGCTCTACAGCTCATTTCCCTTTTGGTTCTCGAGGAGAATAGATGGAAGAGTACAGATGCTATACGATCCAGAGATGACTGAGCACACGCTGTTATGTTACAGTTGAAAGAAAGACCCGGGGCTTTTTTTCCACAAAGCTTTTTCGAAGAGGAGCATTAGTCTAAGATCACGGGCCAGCTAGCCATGAAACCATCACTTTCACTTTGGACATTGGTACCAGAGAGAAAGACCAAAGAGAGAAGAGAGCAGAGTGGCAAGGGGGCCGAGAATAAGAAAGAAACAGCATGAAATCATGTATGAAATCATGCATGCTTCATCACAGGGAGACGAAGAGCAAAGGAGAAAAAAGATGTCTCAGTAAAGGAAGAGTTGGCAAAACTACACCTCATGGAAGCTTTTCATCCTACAGGTTTCAATTGATGCCTAACCACGAATCTCTTGATTTAGCGAAACATAAGTTATTTTAACGGATAGGGTGAGATTCTGTGTTTTTGGCTTTGCTATCAGAAAAGACATAAACCGACGACTTAATCCTTTTTCTCTGTAGCAAAGGCCTGATATATCTCACAGTATTCGTCTGTGCCGTATATCTGCATTGTTGTCCAAAAGCTATTAAAAGCCGATAAGTTAGCCGCACTGGGTAACACGTTCCTTCAATAAACACGGCTGGTGTACTTTGTTTTGAGACAATCCCGCAAACACCATCCTGCTGCATACTCAAGGGCACCAAATGTGTATTGATTCGCTACTGAAAACAGTCCCCAACAAAAGCACAATTTACTCCTGTATGAGTAACATTTGCTTGAAGCTACAGTGTGAGACAAATATCTTATTTTTCCACTGAAACCTTTTGAACTTCAAAATGTGAAACATAAATATATATTTACTAGCATTTGCAATGTTTTTAATCCCTAATGTGAAAATCCAGTAAATCAAGGCAACTGGATTTTCTATTTTACAATGACGCAGAGAACATTATATATCATGCCTGTGAGACATAGACTGTAGATGACGTGATGCATAGAACAGAAAGAGAGCAAGACCATGCATGTAAAGCCCTATAGGACAAGCCTTCATCTGAAAGACCTCGGCAAAGTGGAAAATATATCAAACAATTACATCATATGGGGACTTAAAGTAGAGTGCGCTACATTGTTCATGTAGCCTAATGGGCTTTTAAAGGTTAGATTTGAGAATTTCAAACCGTAAAGGGAAACAAAATCCTCCAGTTTATCTAATAAAAATCACCAAATTTGGAGATACGTGTTTTTTATATGAATACGATAAGCACATTCATGTGTGTGTGGCAATATGTTTGTGTGGGGTTATAAAAGAAAACAAAATCCTTCATTCATCTGTCGTATTAAAGACAATATTCTGTCTCAGTGATAGAGTGCATTAAGTGAAAAACATCTTTATAGTTAATGTTCATAGAAGTCTTTTCGCAGCACTTGTGACACCTTACGAAGCATATGTTGACAATGCTTTAGTATTTTACTTAAGTTTACAAGCTTATAAGTTCCTTTGAAGTAAAACAATATATCAGTGATCATGGCTTGCACATCGAGTGAGTAAATGTTTCTATCAAACTGCCTTGTCGGCCCTTATTACCAAACCACAGGTATCACGCACTAATAACATCTTGAATGTCTTCATGGATTGAAAGAACTATCACACTTTAGGGTAATAGGCATCTGTTAGGCTGTCACTGAAAACCAATGCACTGAAATATCGTGACGTGAGAGGGAGGTGTTTTTTTTATGATCTTCATTGTGATCTTTAATGAGAATATCTTTTGTCACGTTCCACACACACTTCCTCTCTCCTTCGTCACATACCATCACCACAGTGGGACGATAACGTGGGGCAGGATGTTCCTGTTATTACGGTAGATTCCTGTGTATGCCATTCTTTTTTTATTGGTCCTCCTAATTTCATCAGTTTCCATGGCAATTACATTCTCTATGTTAGACCACATGGAGAAAGAAACATCATTAGTAAATATAATTGGTTTTAGTTTGAATTGTGTTTTACCCCATTTCATTTCCTCTCTGTATTCTCTCTCTGGCTGCTTTCATCCGTCTCCCCATTTTCAAAAAGACATAGTGCCATCTAGTGTGCATTGCAGCTGGTTGCATGCCAGTTCTGCTTGTCTTATTATCTATTCATGGGCAATGCGCAGTGATGTGAGAGGCAGCCTTTTCCCAGAGGCATATTTATTGTTGTGTGAAAAAGCTACACCTTTCCTCTTCTTTTCAAATTGTCTCTGTTAAACATGGTACATTTGATGTATTTTCAATTATCCGTCTCAATAGAGAATTGTGTTTGAGAGATGTGTTTGTTGTGGTTGGTTGCTCGGTCACTCACGGATAAATGGTTGAGTACAGCTTTGTGTGTCAACTTGGCACATTATGAAGTGTAATAATCAGCCCATTAAATATGTAAACTCTTCTATTTTCAGTCACATGGCAGCAGCATGTTTAGTGGAGGTGCTGGTTAAATGTTTATATTACCTAAAGGTGAGTTTTTCATTCCCAGTTTGATTCACACGTGGCCAGGCTTTGCCAGCAGATCCTGAGAAAAACGGTGAATCTCTCACTTGTTAAACTAAACTTAATGTGTGAGGTTTAGTCAAACATTGCCAGTCAATCTCTTGCATTGAGTGCAGCCTTGACCCTCTGGGCAGCATCAGAGCCGCTGAAGTGCTTTGGCATCAGTGTGACAGGATTAACACATCAAAAGCAGAGTCGGGGCCTACAGCAGCGTCACACAGTTGGTACAGCACCTTTCATGTTCTGCTCAGGTTCACCACAATTTCACGTAAGCCAGCAGCAAGTCAGACGGAAAAAGATAATGGGGCCAACCTGCTGCTATCAGGCTTTCCCTCAGCTTCAGTGAAATATGTCAAATTCTGTGTTTGATGAAAGATTGGAGTTCAACAGGCTCAAGTCAGGAAACGATATCTGACTGTGTCACATGGCCGGGATGCAAAGGAGCATTTAAGTCTTGACATTCAAGCTGAAATTATTGCTGCGAGCCTGTATGGTCTTACTTGTCATGATGCAAACATTCGATAGTCAACCTGGAAGGAAAATTAAACCCAAATAATTTTTTGGGGAGTTAAGATGTCTCAGGGTTAAATCCCAAGATTTATAATCCCTTTGATAAGATGTGGTAATAAGTGACGATGGGGCAGTTTTATAATGAGTTTACAAATGAGATGTATCATGAGTAACGGAGAGCTTAAAAGGACTTAAGCTCAGTTATCATTTGTCATATACTGTATATGACATTAGGATTGTTGCAATACTTTGAGGGCTTCAGCATAAATAAGGGGGTTTGTCATTAACTTTTAAAAGAAAAGGCCTCGGTCACACTCTGTCTTTTTACTTATTGTCTTGCTCTTGATAACTACTGCTTAATGGTGTCTTTTTCTTATATTTCCTCATATATGTGTGTATCATTTTCAGCTTTGACTCCTAAGGCTACAACTACTATATTGGAACACAGACGTGATTTGTTTATACAGGGTTTTTTTTTCCTCCCATCTAACAAGCCCTGTCTTTGCTTAGGTGGTTGACATAAAAGAGAAACTGAAGCTGTCAAAGAAATTTTGGTCCAACCTGCCTGAGGCCATGTGTGTGGAGGACAGAGTGACCGCTGGAAATGCCAGTGATGAGGAGTGCTGGAATGGACACACCAAGGGCAGGTAAGTGCACCAGTGCCCGGGGCCAGACTAATACAAAAGGTTACCTCGAAGTCCAAAGTCTGTTCAACTCGACTAATCTTAATCAGTCTAATCCTAGAATGAAGGACCCGTTTACTTACTTTCCCTGATTAAAACTCTACCGTGCAAAAGCTTGGCATACTTTGACTTATATTTGTCAACTTAACAAAAGGAAGTGGTCTCTTAAATACAAGAGTTTATATATATTATACTATATAGTAAAATTTGCTTTTTTTTAATGCTTTTTACATTGTGTCTGTGTTATATTATGGAATAGTGTTTTCATTCTTCTTGAACATGTGCAGGCAGACAGCATGCTGCGTCCCTGATAATCTGATTTCAATTCCAAGGAAAATATTTGCTCCAAATGCCCGCAGCCGTGGCTGAGGTCACAGTTCATTGATTTCTGCTACTTGTATTCATACCATGTATGATGTATGATCAGCATTCATGTTTTAAATTCTTTGAATAACCATAGAAGCTGATCATTTAACCCTGTGTATTGGTATTGCATATGGAAGCTAATGCCATCTTCTGTGACAAAAAAAACAACATAAAATGTTAACTAACTCGCTGAGATTTCAGAGGTGTACAGTAGAGTGAACTGGGCTTAGGGGAAACAAATGCTGTCGTGTTAGACGATCTATGGAATGTCCTCACATGATAGCCTGCTGCTTATTTATCAGACAGGATTGCAGGCAGCTGACATGTTTTCCCTGGGGAAATATCTCACAAATGTGTCAGAATATTACTGTTAAAGATTAGCTCAAACGTGTTATAACCTCAGAGAACTATTCTCAAGTGCTTAGAATTAGACTCATAGCTTAAAACAACAAAAATATTTGTGTCTAGTGTTACAGATATTCTTTCTCATTGACGAATGAGCCCTCACCAGATTCCATGTCCTATTAACAAGCTTTCTTGTCAAAAACAAGACATTAACTTTATGTCATTTGTTGTATTTTTAACCTGAAGGTACTTCCCTGAAGTTCAAAAGGATGGACTGACCCACCAGGTGAATAACCCTGAGGTGGGCGTGGACATCACCCGCCCAGACACACTCATCCGCCAGCAGATCATGGCTCTGAGGGTGATGACCAACAAGTTGAAAAACGCCTACAACGGCAATGATATCTACTTTCAAGACTCAAGTAAGCAATTTGCCATTCCGCATGCACACACACACACGTGACACATTGTACATGTTGTCTCAAGGAGGGAAATGTATTTTTAGTCTTGATCGCTCTGCAATGTTTGGTCAAGTTCATTCTCCAACATGTCACTCATCTTGATAAGCTGTAATAATACCTAACCTTGAAGCAGAGGTAACCCACATCAGTAAAGCCACAGGAGCCACTGAGGGAGCAAATAACTAACACAGGCAGTATGTCAAAAAACAAAAAGCCACCCACCAGGTCGTCTTCATCAGGGTATGTGAAAACCTGGAGGCAGCATATTGGCTGTGCAGTGTTGTCCTTCATTTAAATACACTCCAAAAAAGCCCATCCATCACAGAAAAAGGATTTGTTTCAACAGTCAAATTGGGATTTATAGAGAGCACCGAGTTACAAACAGATACAAATTGCCATTCTGTACGACATTTTTTTCTTGTTGTACCTCCATTAACTGATATTTTAGCGACTTGTGTGTTTAGCTTAACTTGAAATTTAAAAAAGTTGCATACTGTAGCTTTAAAGAACAGTAAAGGATTGTAAAATCTGGTTGAATTGTTGACAAATGTTACATTTTCGGCGATGTGCTCAGTCTGGCTTGTGTTTGGTGTTGCAGGCGATGAAGGTAGCAGCTCAGGCAGTGGCAGCGGCTGCACAGAGGTCTGCCCCACAGACATGGCCGGCGCTGCCACCGAAGCCCCGGTGGTGGAAGCCGACCGGAGCGGGCCTGTGGATGACTCTGCCCCGCTCTGTGCACCTCTAGCCCTGCCAACCATTCTGGCCCTCTCAGCCCTGGCACTCCACCGACAATGGAGATAATGTTGGAGGAACCGGCTAAACATGGACATGCTGAGGGTTTTTTCTTTTCTTTCTTTTTTTTTTTTGCAGTTTTTGTATTGAGGCAGATTGGAGCTACAGTCAAGCAGACAGTATTTAGGCTGCCAGTCTGGAGGATAGAGGAGTCTGCTCTGAAAAAAGAGCAGTCATGCATCGTGATTTCCCACTTTCCCAAAGATCGTGCAGTGCCATCCTTAGACTTGACATTTTATGGCATCACTTCACCACCTAACACTGATGCCAACCCAACAAACTCTGCTTCAGAGATGTCTTGCACATATGGCAGGTATTAATGTAGGTCTCCATGTGGAAAAATATAACACGCACTTTGATTGTTTTCATTTCTTTTTTTTTATGCAAAAATTGTTTGTGTGTTGGAAAATGTTGAGAATGTGGTTATTTGACGTACCTAAAAGTGGCCGAAGGAGTTTTGAAACAAATACAAGAGACGTACAATTCTGGAACATGTGGTTTCCACCTATTTTGATTGAATCCTTGTTCCATTGCCATTAAATCATGTGCCAATTATTGATTTTTGATCAAATCCATGTTTGTTTTTGGATCAGATTCAGCCACTGAATCATGTTGCTTCATATTATATTTCTCAAGTAATTTCAACCATGACCTTTGACAAGATTTTAGGTTAAGCATATCATCGGTTGATCATGGGTCTGCTGTGTTCAATGGCCGCCTTGTGCTAAAACTCACATTTTGTTAAAAGGGATAAGATTTACCTTTTATATACTCGTTTGCCTTGCAACACATTTGTTATCTGCACAATATTCACATATCATGCTGGTTTGTCAAGCTTGGCTTCAGGAGTAGACGGCCTCGACAGAATTTATTTGGAGCAATTATTGACAAACAGAGAAGATATCACCAATATCAATGGTTCTGTGGTGTGGTGGGGTGCATGTCCTGGTGTGAATTAATGAATTAATGTCCAAGATGGCTAAACTAAATATAATCCCCACTAATATATATGTTTTCATTAATCAATAATATATTTCTTTTATTTTCTTATCAGTAGGGGTTCATGTCTCTTTTAAGTGAGTAGTCACCCAGTGTCTTAAGTTCTATCTAACGACTTACCAGCACTACTGATCTGCAAGCAAAAGCCCTCAATAAAGAGTTAATCACATCAACCTTTTATAAAAGATATGTAAAACATACTGTGTGGACATTGAAAGCTTTATAAAGGCACAGTAATTGAAAATCATGACCATGGTCTATAAATGTGTAAATAGACATTGCAGCATGAAAAGCACACCCTTTCAATACAGAATCACCATCACAGATATACTCATTTCCAGTAATTGGAGCCTAACTTTTTTTCTTCTGCATCCTCAGAATAGTCTCCAAGTATTTCCACAAGTATTACACATTTTAGAAGTTCCAGGAATTCTTGATTTGCATACAGGAACAAAAAAAGGTGCCACTTTTGCATGCGTGATTGACTCTGCAGAGCTTATCCTGTAATAGCTATCAAAGTTTGGATGATATAGCTGTTAAAATTCATTGTAGTGTTTAAAAAAACTACGAAACTGAAATACTGTCAGGCAGGAATAAAAAGTTACGTGTTGCTATTTCTGCAAATGTATTACCACAAGTATTTAAAGTGTGGGGGAATTATTAAGAGAGGAAGTTGCAAACAGCTCACAGTGGTTACAGGAAATGCAAAGAAAGGGCCCCTAGATGTATCTGTAAAGCTTGAATGGTTGTGTCTGCAGCACAGACAGACTGGAAGCCGACCACAGTCACCTGTGAAATGAGAATCTGTGGAGACCGGACAGGCCTGAATGCTTCAGTGAAGCTCCTCAGTAGAGCGTACTTACAGAGAATGTGAGAGGCCTGGCACTGCTGAGGGGGGCGGACAAAACCAGCCTGTATGTACGTCCACTGTTCTCTGAGAGCCCGTCGGCTCCATAAGAACAGGCCAGCTAAGCTTACACATCCAAGGAATTAACTAGTGTTATGCCCTTCGCAGTATATCAGTAAATATTTGTTGAGCGTTTCTTTATTGCATTTAAGTCTGCGTTTACATCCACATTGCACGAACAAAAAATGTAGAGAAAATATGTCAAAGGTGTCATTTAAAAGGATTCTTTATTATGAATATTGATCTCGCAGGATGCCCTTTTTATGTTTTGTATCATTGAACTTTTATTGGTAATATTTTTGCAATAAAATATTGAAAATGGGTGTCTGGTGAGACGAATTATCTGAGGTTATAAATCAACATTTTTTTCGCAATCAATGCATTTCTGTGCGAAGTGAAATCCTAATGAGGTGACGTTTGTTTGGTGTTTGAATCTAATTTCAAACTAAGAGAGGAGAAGAACTAGTTGAGCAAATATGCCTTATGGTTTTCCAGTGCAATTGAGGTGATTACATTTGTGTTTTGTTACTGTTATTGAGAATAAATATTTATTAAAACATTCCAATAGATCCGTATTGTATATTTGTGTAGTAAAATGAAGGCTACTTAACCAGTTAAAGTATACATTCATTCTGGTTGGTCTTGGGACATTTCTATTAATATTTTTAAATGCATATTTGTTTTATATGAAATAAGATTTAATATCTAAAATGGTGTCCCTGTACAGGATTCATATTTTCCTCTTGCAGTAGGGCCTAACTCTCTCGGGTATGTATAAGTATTGAAGCACTTTCCAGAACAACAAAGAAAATCTAGGCTTCTTCCTCTGTGTACTTTCTGTTTGTGAAGTCTGCTTTTATCAGGGGTTCAAAGCCTCTGTTTCTCCGTTGACGCAGGTAGAGCACAAAGATAAGGAGAAGCACCAGGAGACCAATGAAGACTCCCCCCAGAGTGGAGCCCAGCACAAACGCAGCCGGCCCTCCATCTGCATCTGTAAAGATCAAGCACAGGTGGAGATAGTCATAGATACCTTATTTCTAGCAAAAAATATAAACTCTATGAAAATATCAGTCATTTTTGTTAAAATAAGATGTTTCGAATGGGGATTTGATAGGTTTGATGAGGCTGTAAATTGCCATGAACGACTAAACATTGCTCAGCGATCATCTGAAACTTCTTATTCAAATGTAATTTAATAACCATCACTGTGGTTTACCACAAAAACTGCCCTCCTATAGCAATTTAAAAATGCTGAACTACCCAACGATAGAGGTCATGCCATTAGCAAAAATGTATTCTCAAGCTAAAACAATAATAATGGAAAAGCAGGATGATTACAGTATTACCATGATGTAATTCGTCCATAAGACATGTGTTTCTGCTCTACTAGAGTGGAGTCGATCTCCTCATCTAGCTCTAAGAAAGTGAAGCGTATTTCCCAATATATCAATCTATGACTTTAATCTAATTATTTTTAGCACTTGCTCACCATCCAGGGCAATGGCATAAGAGTATCCCAGCTCCTCAGATGTAACATATATCTCCTCGTTGGTGATCGGAGGGAAGAAGGGAACCATGTTGTAGTGCCTGTTGTGACCAATGGGGGCCATCTCATCTGGGAAGGTAGCGTTGGATGGAGCGAACCGTCTCATCCACTCGTCAAAAATGGCATCAGTGAAAGCGTGGAGCACCTGTGGGATAAAAAAAAACACCGTGATTTTAACCAAAAGCAACTCTACCGTGTTACCTGAAAGTAAAACATAAAATCAGACTCTGACCAGAAAGATGGGGTCGTTAGCTGCAGAGTGAGACAAAGCGCTGGTTCCATTGAGCATGGAGTGGACGAGGTTGTGAAGGTTACTGATGGATTCGTCCAGTTCTCCATCTGGTCTATCATACCCCTCAAGAGCATTCCTGTTGGTCACAGAGTCTGTTAAACAGTAGTTTTGCAAAGAAACAGCAGGTATACATTTCATACTATTACAGTGGAGTTGTACCTAAAACTAAAAGAGGAGTTGGTGAAGTAAGGAGGGCTATCGAAGTCTCTGATTCCAAGGCAGCTTCTGACGTCGGTCATGGTGGGCAGAGACATGTTACCTCCCCCCATTATCCCTCTCTGAATGGAGCCCTCACTGGTGCCATTACAAAGAGTCACCAGGCGATTGTACTCATCCAAACTGGAAATGAATGAAATAACAGAAATATTGTGATTTCCACCAATGCAAATGTGCATTCATTTGTCCAACAGTCTCTATTTCATTATAATCCAACCAATAATTATTATGTCTGTTTACCCTCCCATCAGTGTTTTGTGCTGACCTGTTACATACGACCCCCCAGCTGGAGAATCTGGACTGGTTGCTGATGAGGGAAGGGTTGTCTGGGTTTCGGCCCCCCAGCATAGAGTCGGTACAAACATCGCACTCACGTTGCCCCGTGGCAAAGTTCCAGTAGGGGATCCCAAAGTTCTCATTGCCGGTCAATCTCTGCAGGAGTAGATACATTTTATTGGTAAATGTTGATTTTGGTCATCAACATGGAATATAGACAGACAATATATGAGCCCTGATTGCTACACTGGAACTGTGACTTCCTCTGTTTGGATCCAGTCGCAGATCTATATATCCTCTACTTTCCTGTCTCTCGCTGCCATTTTTTTAAATTTTGGACCAATTATGTGCTTCTTAAAAATCTTCCACATTCATTCAACAATAAATATTCATGGACAGACAGTATGTGACATTAAAAAAACCCTCTTGTACTGTATGTGATACAAATAACATTTATTTTAGGAGTTGTGGTCTGGAAATATAGGTATACTTATGTACCAACAATTGCAGTTAATGATAAACAAATATTATACAACACAATGAAAAGCTGAGCACCCCAATTGAGAAAAATACATTTTCACAGTGACAACCGTCTTGTATATTCACAGCTGCTCGGTTAAATCAAAAGATATAAACCCTTGTAGTATTTCTGATCCCATGCAAAAAATCAATTGGTTTAAGAACATGTTTTCAGAAGATGACACATACCTGTAAGTCTCTTTCCAAACTGAGGAGGTGATACCTGTGCCAGGTGATGAATGCTGGTCCTTTGTGTGAGAAATCAATAGCTTTGAACGGACGTCCGGGGCCTACAGGGAAGAAGACAGTGTTTGGTGAGCTCTATGTGATCAGGAGGCAATAATGTGCACATTGAACAATAATATATGTAAAATGAACATGAATACTATTAAAAATTACACACATCCCTACTAGTTTTACCAACATGATATTCCTAACATGTTCCGAATAAATTCAACCACATGAGCGACCCAGTTACAATAGTTTTCAGTCAAGAAAGGTGACCATGCTAAATTACCCAGAAGAGTGTCTCGGACAGAATAGTAATGTTGCCACACAAAGAAGTCGTAGATGGAGATGTTGGCAAACTGGGGCTCAGTTCCATTTGGTCCCAGTAGTCCCAGCCAATGCTGGGTGGCAATGACGTAGTCTGGGTGGGTGGTGGTCTTAGACAGTTCCAGGACATTGAGGAACTCCTGGAGCTCTTCGGGGGTCAGGGAGTGGATGTTTTTCCGCTGCACAGGGGCTTTCCTCTGGTCACAGTTTGGTCCGGTCCAGCCAAATTTGCACTGACCACAGTCATAACCTGCAAAGTTACCTGAAGCACAGAGACCAAACTTAATGTATCAAATCATGTTGATGTTGTGCTTTTCCAGGTTTAGCATGAAACAGTTGAATGTTTAATAAAAGTTCACATGACTCACCAGCACATCTGCAAGTCTGATTGAAGAATTTGGTCGGCCACCTCTCTCTGTCGTCGACATTTCTCAGTCGGTACGGTCCTCCCCAGGGTTTGCTGTCGACTCTAACAGCCGAGCAGCTTCCTCTCGCCGACAGAGAGCCGCACACATTGGCAGGATCTGAGCCCAGAGCGGGGCAGCACTCCTTGGACACGATCCCCTCGACTGTGCAGCACACTCGAGGGAACTGAGCCTCTGCAGGCTCAGGCCAGAGGAGCAAAAAAAGAAGACCAAAACCCAGAGCATTCATCATATTTCACCTGTTTGTTTCCTCCAGTAAGAATACGGCCGATTAGTTCCCCCAGAAGAGTGTGGAATCTCAGTCTGCTACGGTCCTCAGTTGTGTATCTTCAAATTAGATTCAGTGATAGTTCTAACATCTGTGGAAACAACACTTAAAGCCAAATCATGTTGTGTTCCAGTAGGTTACATGCACATTAAGAAAGCCTCTAATTTATGTTCCCGCTTTTGTAGAGCTGAGGAGGATTAAGCCTTTGGTCTTGTGATCATCACCTGACAGCAGAGCTGTGAGCTGCACTAAGATCTGGATGAATACCAAGAAACTGCCTGAAGGGACTACGCAGTGTTGTAGGGACACTTTGTACCACCAGACTATATTGTGTCTGATTTATTACTTTGAATAAGAAACGGGCAAATAAGTTGTCTCAAACGGATCAGACTGTTCAACCACGTGTGCAAAACTGTGTTTTGATGTGTGAACAAACACAATTTTGGGATACTTCTGGTATCACATTGGAGATAGAAGCTTTGTCTCAAAACAAATTCAGCTATTGTGATAAAAGAACTTTCTGGAAAAATCCTCTTTCGAGCCGGAGCCCTGGCTGTAAATCTGTTATGTAAATGTTGATGGAGGATTAATCACTAATTAATCATTAATCCAGCCAGAAGGTACATTTTTTTGATTTTTTGGAGCTTGTTATTTTAGTGGGTCTATTCTCATCTTTTTGTTCCATTTATCAAACTTTTCACCCCAGTTCTCCGCCGACACCGTGTGCTGTGCAAGACACCATGTGCTGTGCAAGACACCATGTGCTGTGCACTTGAGGTGAGAAAAGAGCAGTTCTGAAGCACTTGAACTTTACTGAAGTATTTCCATTTGATGCCACATGTACTTCTGCTTCAATACATTTCAGAGTGAAATATTGTGCTTTTTACTCCACCACATTTTTCTGAGAGCTAGTTATTTTTCAGATTGAGATATTACATTAAAAAGCATATAAGTTTATAAAACAGGCAATGAAAACAGTTTCAGGACCAAAGAGGTAAAAGTAGCCCAAAATTTAAAAAGATAATACAATACCCCATTGTCTCACCACTCTTTTTCTTGCGACCCTCTGGAGAAGGCTCGACCCCTTGGCTGGAAACCACTGGACTATAAATGCTACTATACGCACTGATGCATCCATATGAACAACCTCAAAATGTCACATGTGATGATGTATCAGTCATGTATCACTCATACTGCTGAACCAGTAATTTCTCTTTTAATACTTTAAACATATTTGGCTCATAATACATCTGTACTTTTTTAAAGTAGGATTTGAGTGCAGGTTTGTTACTTGCAATGGAGTATTTTTTAATTGCTTTATATTCTTACTTAAACACAGTACTTGAGTACTTCTTCCCACACTGGGTGTCTGACTTTGTCTGAAGGAATACGTCAATCTTGTGAATGTTTGATACTGTTTGTGTAATTCCCAGAAGCAAATCATAAATAAATACACAAATTAAGTTTATAAAAACAAGGTTTTAAGAAAATATTGTAAATGTGTTGCTTATATAGTCCTCCTCCGTTAATGATTGGAAAACTACGTCATAGAGTTCTTTCTAAGAATTGAGTGGATGATACTGACGATACATGATTGGATTTCATGTGACCAAGTTTCTCATGCACAGCATCAATACAGGTTTGAAACCATAGACTGTTTAAAACTGAAACTGCGAGGTGGATGCAGTTTTTATAGAATGTCTCTGTTTGTCATTATTTTCTCTTTTATATCTTTTGTATTTTCTTCGTGCATGTTTTTGTTTTATGAAGTCAATTAATTTCCTTTTTTTTTGGGAGGGAAATCAGTGAAAATGTATAAACTAAACATATTTATTTCTCTTTACTATTTGGTTTATTGTTAACAATGATGCCATAAAGGTCAAATCCATCACTTCACACATTCATACTTAAGGTTGTACTTGTGACTAAAAAGAAGACAATCACTTGGTCATGTGTTTTCTTCAGAAGTCATGGTGGTAGATTGTGGAGCATGATTTGCTTATCACTACCTAATAAATGAATAGGATTCATCGAGAGTTTTCTTCAGACATTCTTTGTTCAGAAGTAGGCGCCCCACAGCCATCAAAGAAGCTTGGGAGAAACTCATGATGCTCTCTATCTTTGACTTCACACCCCTGATGCATTCCGGTGGCCTGGCATGAGACTGATGATAGTTTAAGTGCAGTTAAAGGGAGTCTGTATTCCATCATACTAAAGAGAACGTTATGAAGTGCTTTCCAATGAAATGTAATATTGTCATGAAAGCTATAGATTTATAAGTTATATGCATCATAACTGAGGCCAAATTAGGTGATGCATAAACATTTGAAAATGTGTCCCATTCTGATCCCTGCCCTGTTTCTTTTTATTTTGTCTGGAGTATTCTTATAACCGATGAAGCTGTTCTTAATACTTCCATCATATGTGCCAGACATTTCCATATAGTCTGTTTGCTTGCTTACATCGTATGTATCAGTATATTATTTCACTGTAAATGCATGGAAAGAACAATTGAGCTTTTTCATGAAATCGGAATTTGTGTGCATCCGAACTTTAATAGAAAATCACAATCGATCTTCTTTTTGGATCAATATCTTACTGAAAAAGTGTGAGATTTAAAATCAGTGTCCAAGTCTAAAAAGGCCTTTAAAGTCTCAGATAAAAATGACAGACATAAACATGGCCTCCTGAGAAAACTCATGTGTGACCACTGAGTCTTTTACACAACAGGCCGTCTGGGGTTCACTGCACTCAACAGGATTAGTGAGCAGAATTCCTGGAAGAAGTCAGATGGAATGCCTCTATAGAAATTATTTCACATTTATGTCCATAAAAAAAAGTCGGCGAATACGTAAGTGAAAGAAAACAGAGTGATCAGACTTAAGGTGTATGTGATTCAAACGAATTTACCAATGACTTGATTGTTATTCATCACAGTCATGGCTCGTGATGTTTTGGAAAATTGGATGTTTTGCATGCATAAAGCATAATTCATAAATAAAATTAAAGACAAGATAAAATCAAATGCTATAAAATGAAAAGAAAACATACATGCTTAACGGTTTAGTAAACTCATTTAGGATAATGAAAAAGAAATACAAGTAAATGTGCACAGACATGAGTGAGCACCTTTAATACAAACGCACACTGTTGTATGTAAACATACAACACATACTGCAATCATGTGCTACAGTTTGAGTTCCTGAGGGCCAAAAGTCATTTGATTTAATCCTTATATTTGAACATTTTCACACGAAACAAAGATTATGTATTTGCAGTTGAATATTATGTATCATTTTTTTCCATGTTTAAAAATAAAGATACAAAAACAGAATTGTAAATTACCATATGTCACTTAAAGTAATAAACATATAAACACTGGATTAGTAACATTAAAAGATATTTCATCTGCAAATGTTTTTTTCAATTATTATTTATTTTTCATTAAATTGTCTAATATTGTGAGATTATGTTCCAACGTTTTGTTTAAAAGAGTAACAAGTCCAATAACACTGAATTGAACGAGTCGTCTGATTGACCCTTAATGGAGCTCTAGTGTGAACTGCTGAACAGAGTTGTTTAAATATCCACATTATGTTGAGTTATGTGAACAGAATAATCATTATTCTCTCAGATTCTCCATTATTTTACCCGACTGTTGGAAATGTTTTCTCCCCAAAACTGACTTCTTCATAAATGTGTAAATAAACAGAATCCATTATACCGACTGAAACACAGGATGGTGCCAGAGAGCCATGAAGAAACAAGCGTCCACGTATAACGGCACGCTTGTGTGGATGAGAAATATTTTTAATAAAGGGAGAATAGGTCTAATTTTAAAAATATTTTTTATCTGGAAACTTCTGCCTATCAGTTCAGGATAGAGCAAATTAATAACTGTCAGCGTATTTATCTACAGATATTTTGAGGTGAGAACATGGAGAAATATATTTATTACAACAAACAAAAGAAATAATAGTGGCAAGAGCAGATTTTGATTTGCATATCACTTAGTAGTTGTAAAACTCTTTGCATCTATTCATATAGAGTTCTTCTCCACAGATGTGCATAATAGTCCATAATGCATCTTTGAAGCAGGGCAAACCAAACCATCTGTAGTCTTTCAAAGAGAATCACAGAGGGAAGTTATTATTCATTCAATTACCTACTTGTTACCAAGTGGATGAAGAAATGCCTCCATTTTCTTGACAGCGTTGTGAATATTGCACTTAACACCCCCCCCCCCTCCCTCCACTCCGCATATGTTTTACAGGAATATGTGCTCGGTAAATAGGAGAAGGCCATTTGAATTTTTAATTGAGACCACTTACACTTAGTGCCATTTATGAAGAGCAGAGCTCAGTGTCTATAGAAACCGGTAAAAAACAGATTGACGTGTTTATGCTTATGTTATTTGGTCTCATTTCATTAATGATGTGTAGTGTGAAGAGCCACTCGGCAACCCCTGCTGGGCTTTTAGCTTTCTTTTCCATATTCATATGAGTTTAGTTTTTAGTTTTTTTTTGGTAAATGACCATTTAATCGAATTCCTTTTTTAAACTAAATTTGTTTATTCAAAAAACAAAGGAGAATGGGCAGCGGGTCACGAAAATGTTGTTGTGGTTCGGCCATTTATAGCACAGAACCTCATGTTTACAAAATAAAATGATTTTAAAACAAACAGAAATGATGAAATGACATAGTAAATTTAAACATAAAAGCTGCCTATAGGTCATGATAATTTCATAATAACTTCTAACTTACCAATAGTTGTGATTATTCCAGCATTCTGATCAAACTTTAACATATCCTGGCCTGCCTAATTTCTAAGAACTCAATATTTCTCTTCTCTACTGACAACTATTCTTTCCTATTAGAAAACATTAAAACCTCTTTGTATGATTTATCCCTTTCTTACATTTCATCTGCTTACATTCCAAAAGGACATTGAGTGAGTCTCCTGCAACCGTCTCCTCTCTGTGGTGTTTTGTGTCTGATATTATGTGGACATTTCTAGTTTTTAGCTTTTGTCTTTTTTGTGCATGAAGAAACAAAAAATGTGCTACGCAAATATTAACAGTACTAGCTGTTGTATAGTATTGCCTTTATATTTACTATGACGATATATTCTGGTGAGACAGAGTGGTACTGTGCTGACACAGAGGAAGATGCAGTGACTCTAGACAATAGCAGGGGGGCAGTGTTGCTGTTTCTGGTGGCCCTGGTTCACTGGGATGACTGGCCCTAACTGCATTTCCTTCAGGATGCTCCAAGAAATATACCATGAAATAGTCTAGTATTGGACATCTTTGTACTTTAACTGTCACCATTTCAAATATAAAGCATGCCAAGCAGTGACTGACAGTATATACAGTGGGCTGGGTGGTATGCAGTCAAATGAAATGACTAGCCTGCATAGAGTTTTAATCCTCTTTAAGACTCCTATCCATCGCCAAATTAATATCTAGGGGCCACATATTCCTCTGCACTAGTTTGTACTTGTATAACCCACTTCTCTCGCAAACTGATGAAATTATTCACTGGAAAATAAGATTAATAGTTATGCTGCGAAACATGCTTGAGGTCAATTATTTGGGAGATTTCCAAAGATATACTCATTACACTATGAAGCCAATTCAAGGACGAACAGCATGAAGAACAGTGTTGTAGATTAATTGCCCATAAAGGTCAACATGCGTTCAAATTGATGAAGATGCTATCCATTTCCATCAGTATGAAGTGCAGAGTTTATGGGAAACCTATGCTCATTACATGCATTTAAATGAGTCGGTCCCGATTGCTAATCAGTCTCTTGTACCATTAGAGATGGATATTAGAAATACAGAACAGACCCCTGGGCATCATTCACTCAGAGTATATTAGAGTTTCCTGTAATATTAGTGTTGGCATTTTGAAAAACGAAAGCCCACTACCCTCAAAAACTTTTGCAAATATTATATTTAAAAGGCGGGAGTCTCACCTATTATTACATAAGCTAAAATCTCTGGAAGTGTGTCACACTAAAGAGCTATTGTTTTGTGAATAAAACATAGTAGTGTGATACATTTTTGTTCAGAAACAACAACAAAAAACGAAACATTTTGCTTCTAAAAAAACAAAACTATACTGTTTATTTTGCTATGCCCCAATCAGAATATTGGCTAGACCCTTCAGTGATTCTTTCTTCAGTGATTCCCGCCCACCTCTCTGGCAGCTTACCGATTTACATTTGAGCATAATGCAAGCATTAGAGGAGGCACAAGGCAGCCCTGATAAGTTACAAAGTGCTCCAGGGGTAAACCTCGTAAGAGAGGGTTTGGAGTTATTTACAGCGTTCAAATCCTTCAAAAATTCATGTCTGGAAGATGAGATTGGTTTTGCAGTTGATGCTTTGCACACAAAGCAAACACAATACATATGGAGGGTGTTTAGCTGTAAATGACCAGATGACATTAATTCTAATTGACTGATCTCATCCCATGCTTAGGACCAGTGTGTATGATACTGCTCAGGACACAAGGGTCCTGTCAAGGCACAATGTTGCACACAAAGCAGCAAAAAAAAAAGAAACAGAAACACAGAGATTGGCTTAAGAAATGAGGAACACAGAGAACTAAAAATGATTTTAAATGCAATTTAATTTTCAATGAAGCAATACTTAAGTTGTATGGCATTTTCTATTCAAAGATATGTTTTGATTGTGCAATTCTCATAATAAGAGTGTTCAAAAATTGCAAAGCCATTACAAAGGAGGTTAAAGGCAATGGAATTCCTTCTTATCACAAATGCTTTCTGTACAGTTGTTCCATTTGAAATGCATTTAATTGCAAATAGAAAAGAAGAGAGAGAAAGCCAACAATGCGAGGGTCTGAAGCATTTTTCTCGTCTGCTTTGAGTGAGCGTATTCAAATCTAAGCGGGCAGACAATGAAGGAAAGGAATCGTGCTCTGAATAGCCTCTCTCTCTCTCTCTCTCTCTCTCTCTCTCTCTCTCTCTCTCTCTCTCTCTCTCCTTTTCATTGCCAGGCCAATTCACAGCCTTCCTCTTCTCTGCTGTTAAGGGCGGGCTTTCCCCTCACAGCTCAAACTTCCTCTGAAGAACAACACATCCACCTGATTGCAGTAGCAGCACACATGTAGTCACTATATTCATCATGTCACTGCAAAGACCTGTGCGGGAGTCTGGGGTCCTCTATGACAATCTCCATGACATGTTCTGAGTCCATGTTGTGCTTTCACACAGCTGTTCGCCCACTTGTTTGACAAGGATGCTGCTCCTTGCTAGCATCAAGCTTTGCCAGGCCCTTCTTCTAAAGCCATGGCCAAGTCTTGACCCGGGATCCCTCTCCCCGCCCGTTCCACTGAGGGGAGGAGTATCTGGGGATCATGGGTGTACAAAGTGCTTGAAGCCTGTGTCTTTGTTGGGGCAAGCAGGGAGAGAACACCCCCAGCAGATATGCTGACAATCTCATGGGAGCAAGAGAAGAAGTTGAAGCAAGAAAAGTGCACCCTTCAAACTTTCCAGTGCAGTGCTAGGAATTCTATTTTTCCTCAACAAAGATTTATACATATTTATACAAGCCCAAATACTGATAGGAAGGTGGTAGAAAAAAAAATCTTGGAATTGCAGAGGTAAACTATATGTAAATGCCATAAAGTAATAGACTTGTAGTGCAAATCACACCATTTTATCTTTAATTTTGCTTTCGTACCCTCCCCACTCCCCCCCCCCCCCCATCCTCTTTCCTCTGGCTTAAAGGTGCATCAGAGATATGCATTTAAGCATATTCAGAACACGGGGCGTGAAATTAAATGTGTGGCAGAGTGAGAAAAATATACAGACGCTGGAGATGCCTTAAAAATAGTCATTTATGCAGATGGAGAGGAGTGAAATCATTTGCAATGGGATGACCCTCTCTCCAAGCATTTCTCCCCTCACTGTTCTTCCCTAATCTTGCACTGTATCTTCATTTTTCATTGAACTCGCCAGTTTGCTGCTAAGCAGCCTTGTAGATAAGGCAAAGTGCTAAAAGGAGACGACAGAAGGAGCTCAGTGGGCCCGTTTCTATTGCACTTTCACCCAAGGCAATGGGCAGAATTTAACGGATTCCTTCCAACATATGTTTTTGCCAGATAAGTAAACAGTGTGTGTCGGAAATGAAAAAAAAAGCATTTGCAATTTAATGACATTACAGCTCCCAGCTTAGCCCGCCGTGCTGCGAGGCGAGGAGCAGAGAAAGGGGAGAGCGGAAGAATGGAACCGGGTGTCATCAATGTTTTTTTTTTTTCTTTTCCCTGCAAGAAGCAGCACTGAATTCTTCTTATTCTTTTCAAACCCCTTCCCTTCTCCATCCCTTCCTGCTATTTTGTTCTCTTGCCCATAGTTTCCTCGCCTTTGTCGGAATGAAATTATCTATTATTTTATTCAGAAAACTTGCCATCCCCTGCCATTCTACCGTCACCAACATTTGATTTTCTCAAATTTCCTGAGCTAAAAAACACATCGAACCTGGCCAGGGGTGCGCTCTCTCTCTCTCTCTCTCTCTCTCTCTCTCTCTCTCTCTCTCTCTCTTCTCCACCCCCCCCTCCCCTTACCCTCCTTTGTCTGGCTTCATCAAAGTGCAATAGATGCTTGGTACAATAAAGAAGAGCAAGCCTCCATGTTGTCGTAACGTTCAGACCTAATGTGACCAGTAGGAGCTGGAGAGAGAATCTCCTCAGAGGCTATATTTCAGTGACGGTAAACGATCTATCTATCCCATGTGAAACTCAGTGATTTTCTTCTTTTCTTCCTGCAGGCTGTCAGGCAGCTGCCTTATTATAGAAGGCTAATTGTGCAGGAAAGCAGATTATGAGAGTGGTAGGATGTACTCCTTGACCATGTGCTAATGTGATGACAAGTTTGGGGACCCTCTAAGCAAAAGGCGTCGCACGCCAGGGCACTTTTGGCACTGGCTATAATCTGCCTTTGGTATTAACTCAGCAAACCGACTTGTTTGAGTATGGATCAATCGCTCGCTCATTATTTTTACAAGAAAGCTTTATATTCTAGGCGCTTTCCTGGTGTTGATCTCTCATTAACCATGCTATGTAAATGCACTGGCAATCCCTGTGTAAGGGATACGTCACCCCAGGGCCCGGGCTTGCAGAAGCATGTTAAGGAGAAGAAGGGGCAGGAAATTTGGGTCAGTTGCCTTCGCCAAAACTTGAATTTCAGGTTTTGCTTAAAGCCCCCTGCTCAGCTTTTCTCTTTTAATGTGTTTTTGTTTGGTGATGTTATGTTTTAAATGTCAGCCCTGGAGCTGTCCAGCAATTTAGGAGGCACAAAAAGCCCTGTCTCAGTGTCGCTTCCAAGTGTTCATGTTACCTCTGTAATCGCTGCTGGCTGCAACATTACACACACTCCATTCACTCGTGGTCTTTTATCACCTCTGAGTGTATTGACTGTACAGGTAGAAGGTTAGATAGGGTCAGAATGAGGTGATAATATTACAAGACAAATAGAAACACCTGATTGGCCGTGTTGAGTGGGTGATATGGAGTTATTAGCCGCCAGCCACTAAACTAACTTATTTATCTGAGCAGAAAGGGCCTGACATGTGCCACTGGATCTTAAACCTGCATGAATTGAATTAGCTGTCAGGACGCATTGTGCATCAAATTAAGGGGGGAATATTTTAACTTGTTTACTCGTTTTTTTTATACAAACATCCAACAATCCATGGTGCTCAGACATCTGTTTGCCTGACAAGAGATCACGATGCACGTGGTAGAAGAAATAGAGGATTCTGCCATATTTGGCTTTGCTGCGCGCTGGCATGGTGAATGACGCAACAGGAAAATGAACCTGACAGCACCAGGCAACAGTTCGGCATTTCCTTTGCGCCCTACATACATAAATCTCTTATTATTGCTCTGTGTTAGCTATGTATATTTTTACACCTGTCTGCACTAATATCAAAGTGTAGAGGTCTGCTTTTAGATATTCGTATTCGTTTGTGTCTCCTGTAAGAGTTTGTATGTAAGCCATCTCTTTTCCATTTTGAAAAGGACTGTCAAGGGGCACTGTTCCACTTGACCCATTTTTATTTTTCATACAAACAACTTCAGCGTGCTTGAATTAAAATGCTGAAAGTTCTAGACTTTTCCATGGATCTGGAGCAACATTTCCATGTTATGTGCTCCTGCTCTTATAACTTATAACGTACTTTTAATCGTTGTTGGTAACTTGGACAACTATTTACTTTGCAGCAGAAGAGGCTGAATAAAACCGTGTATCTTATATGTGGAATAATAAAGAAAAACATCTAGAGAGGTAGACCTCTCAGTGGCGAGAAAGAGAGAGATAGAGATGCAGCTTCAGCAGCTCCTAGCCTTGTAACCTTTTTTCTTAGCAGCACAGTGAGAGTGAAGGCCAGACTTTTGATTGCTTTCCCTGTTTCACATCCTTTTATAGATCTATTTTCTTCCCACACAAGAGCAAACAAAGCAAGCATAAATACAATGTTTAAAAGCCATTACCTTCAAAGTAACCCTTTCTGTTGTAACAAAGAACATGGAAAATGTCCACAACATAATTTGACCAGGCACAGCGTGATGATGTGGCTAAAGAGTATGGGATGTCTGAAGGACCATTCATAATAGATTTGTTCTGTGAGGACCTTCGCATTACTTCCCAATTAAGGTATGAAGTCATGCTCCTTCATCAGTATAACTAATGGCACATTTCATGAACCAGCCATGTTTTGAGATTAAATAGATGTGTTCTGCAAGTGTTGGATTTTCTGCTGAATATGATATGGTGCCTGTACGAGTTATTGCTCTGCTGTCATTGAGGCACATCCGCTTGCATTCTTTACATCGTCATTACTGGGGCATCTATATGGTTGTTCCAGTGCATTACACACGCATGGCTGCAAAACTGTGTGTGTGAGGAAAAGCAGCGACAGACACGAGATCAATGTCAGCTCTATTAGACATCACTACACCTGACATTTTACAATTCAATAACAAGCACAGCGACAACGAAGTCACCTGTGATTTGAGCTGGAGTCTCTTCAACAGAAAAGTAGTGCGCACAGAATGGCAAGCCGCCCTCTACTGATGGAGACGGAATCCAAGTCTACATCCACTGGACTCAGTCTTCAGTATTCCAACATTTCATTACACAAAGATTAGCTATGGAAGCCACATATCATTTGGCAATGATCTATTTTGCCACCGTTAATTACAAGAAGTCTGCACAATTTGACTGCTAAACCACGATATCACAATACAGGGTGTGAATCCCAAATCAAGCGTTGCACACCATAATCCTGTTAAAATGTGGTGAATAATCCCTGTGAATTAATGTTGGCAATATTTCATTTTAATAAGTTCTTGAAAGAATTTGAGAGAGAGGGGAAAAATGATGGCATTTCAGCTCACTCACTTCAAGTGTGGTCGTGAGTGTGCAGGAGGAAATAAATTCTTCTCATTAAAGGTGCGATCTTCGAGCCCCCCAGATCTTTGTTGTAATATGGAGAAAATAATCTCTTTTATTGATAGGCACATGTAGCAGAAAGTATGCCAACTGACAGGTACTTATCTTTCGCCTGTGTCCTGTGTTATAGAAAGATATAATTCTTTGTGACTGCTCCTCGGGGCATCAGCTCTTCAACTTCATTATTTCTACTTATGATAGATATATATATTTTTTTTTTTTTGAAAACCTGAGAATTAATACGAGAGCCAGCAATCTCTGCCAGCAGTCATTTGGAAATGGAACAAAAAATGTCATGTCAGTTTAAAGAACATTTTTTAAGGCTGCTCAATGACATTATTCTAATTTATTGATGGATCATATAATAATCCCATGCCTCATGTTTTGGGTTATTAACTTTAGGATTCCAGTGGCTACCTAGCAGCTATAAGATCTTTTGAAAAAGTCTAATTGTGTCAAAAATTAAATTGTGTCACCTACAACATCTGTACTTCTTTTACATGTGCTTGTATATATATATATATATATATATATATATATCATTCTCATCCTAAATAGTGTATTTAGGATGAGTATATATATATATATATATATATATATCATTCTCATCCTAAATAGTGTATTTACAACCCAGCCTTTGTAATACCTCAACATGGCTTGTAAAATATTGCTCCTTCTTACAATACTAAATATGAATATAAAGTTATTAGTGCAGTGAGTTCCTTTAGACAGCAGTGGGAGCTTTAGAGTCTGTTTCTCACTTATCTCATTTCCTTCCGTTTTAACTGACTGGGATAAATACAACCTCAGATTTGTCTTTATAGCACATCTCGTAATTGTTTCCTCCTATGTGTGTGGAAAGACTGCAGACTATCCAGAAATAATGGTTCAAATCTCTATTTCTCAGATTTTTGGAGGATCCAGATCCATTTTTTAATTCTAACTCTGGAGTTGTGACATTGACTTTACGTCCTTGTTGTTTGGGGTTACACAAATCTCATGTGCAACAATAATGTTAAAGATTGCAATGAACCTTTTTTGTGTTAAATTAAATTTGTTCTGACCTTATTCAAATTTGAAGTAAAACAAATTACCTTATAAGCTTTCTATAACACAAAACATTACAATATTTCATGTTTGATATGTTATGTAGTTAATGTATGAGGAAATACAGATTTATTTTGTTTGCCAAAAAGTCATTAACAGACAAAGAAGTGTACAGTATGTTATCCTACGACGTTACTTATATTGGAGCTTATAGATGCCAGAGAGGTTTAACTCCCTCAAACAGTTATCCAACTCCAGTAACAGAAATACAAATAGACTGCTGACAAGTGTGCCTGTGAACACACTTATATTGGATTTGGAAGGGATGAGCGCTGCACAAAAAGAACAGATATCAAACATGTGAAAGGATTTTACTTAAGCATGTTTTACAGCTGAGACTCCAGAGAGAACTAACATGTAATTCTCTGAAGCGGACTTCTGGAGCATGTCACTTCAAAAAGCAATTCTCATAAAAATAGGAAAGAAATATGATAATTGAGCTGATAAAACAATGTTATGTTTGTCTTGTTGAGCTATTATGAAGGGCCGGGGGTCTCCAACATCCCAAACAGAACAATAGGGTTAAATCATCTGCAACACTCGCAAAGTAGTCAGCAATGTGGCCGGCGTGTTTCCACTCGAGGAGGATGATTTCATCAGCTATGATCAGTTTGTAAAAGGTTTAAGAAATATTCTACTGATATAAGAAGTGTCCTAAAATGCATTTAAAATACAGTGATAAAGAACAGCAGGATTATGATATTGTTGCCAAGGTCCTAGGATGCGTTAGTGCCAGACAGACAATCTGGTAGAAGGGGCAGTTCACTCGTCTCACCTGCAAAACTCACGATTACCTCAACTACCCCCCAACCTATCACCCACCCCCACCTCCACCCACCTGCCCCCAACCTAATTCAAGCGTTCCCTCTCTGAACTCCAGCAGGGGTCCATCGACTTATTGCATTATGTACTATTAAACAAACTTGGACTTCTTAAGAGCAGAGTCAGACTTCAGAGGCTGTGTGGCATGTTTATAGGGATGGACTGTACAGTACACAGAGATTTCTCATTTCTCTTGGTGACCTTGGGCACAGTGACATGTACGGTTTCGAGGCTTTGATTTGCCACGTTGAGCGGTTGCGGAAAAGGTGCAATGCAAGATAATTTTGGCATTTTTTTCCCCCTCCTGGGAGCATAGAGAAGTAAGAACTACAGCACTTCACACTCTGGAGATTACAGGTAATATGGCACACAGCCGTCATAAACATTCTTGACCCAAACTGATGATGGAGATATTGCTTCAGGAGAGACTTTTCACACTTTGATTTGCCTAAAATGAGATGGAGAAGTCAGCGATCAAGACTCTTTGAGGTTCCTCACAGAGAAGCCAGCACTGGCTGTATATCTCCCAGCATTGCACACATGCACACACATGCTATGACAACCAGGTGAGCAAAGAGCAGGTTCCTGCAAACAAATATGAGAAAATATCCTCAAAGAGATGATATTGATGTATTATTCATGTCAGAAAAATACTAAAATGATCCATCTCAAGCCATTGAAGTCAGGTGATAATCCACATGCTTGCGGGGCAGCCCTAGGCGAATTAGGGATGAGGAAACCATTGTGCATCCCTCTAAGGTCAACATGGTTGAACCAGTGATACATATGTATGTTAATTTGCCTAATCTCACTTCTACAAATGTCTTACAGGCACATAAAGGGTTTAACACTAAGACATAATGATATCAGGCCATCAGATGGGGGGCTTATGAAAACATGAGGTAGCCATAGCTTTAAATCTTCTGCAGAAACCTTACAGCTAGTAGCCAGAGTCAAATACCAGGGCAAGTATGGTTGTGATTTACATTTTTTATTTCTTATTAAAATAAAAACTAAATTCCTATTTTGTAGTTATTGATTATCTACAATATATCTTAAAACACAGATAGTATTGGTGCTTGAATCCTTACTTTAAATTAAATATACTTGATAAAAAATAATTCTAGACCTTCTCCAAATATTGTTATCTTAAAACAATATGAATAAAAGTTTAATTAAAATCACTTAACAGTTATCGTTTCAAAACTGAACTTGCTGTTTGCTCTGAATTGAACAGACATCAACAAAATACGCAGATAATACTTAGACTGTTTCTGCAGGAGGACCAGTCTTTATCTCATGTAAACACAAGATATACCTTTTCTACTTTCAACTGTCTACCAATGCCAAGAAAAAGACATTCTAACTGACACATGACTGCTTGTAGCTAATGACTAGTTTGTGTAACAGTGTTAAATTGAATAAAGGCGTCTTCATGACTGGAGTTTATCCAGTGTTTCTGCTAAGTGCTCACATTGTTCAGCACCTTCGCAGTTTATTACACCAGGGCCAGTTGTTTATCTCAATGCAGCCATATATATATATATATATACATATATACCAACCCCTCATCCATCCAGCCAAATAAAGAAACTTCATCACACCATCTAATTGTGTGGGTTGAGAATATGTATTGTAAGTTAGTGGGTCATATCTAAATCATTTTGAAATACGTTTTTCCTTACATTGATTTATTTATATTATAAAACTTATTTTAGGCCTGTATGAGGTGAGACAACAAATGTCAAGAGATTGGGCACCCAAAGGCAAGACTTCTGTGTTAATTTGGTTTGGTTTAATAAAATATATTTTTCAATGATCATCACAAAATCTTGAATCTATAATCTTATCCTGGGAAACATGTGTATTGCCCCTGATTTACTGAGGATCTTGGAATAAAGAGGGGGAAAACAATTCATAAGAAAACGTTTTCTCCCACTTATTTCCATAGTTGCATCTCCACCTTTTCAATTCAGATCCCGTCTTAGACAGAAAGAAAAAAAAAACATAGGCTATCTATTCAAAAGGCATTTAGTCCATTTCTTTCTTGGCCGGTAAACCTATTCATCAATTGTTCTGGCTTGTAGATTGCATTCTAATGCTAATCTAGCGTGTTAAATATCTTTTTGTTCCCCTTTCACCGTTTTGTCATTCAGTTTATCCAGTTTTGGCCACCCATTTTATTTATTTATGCGCCTGCTTCTATTCATGCGCTCATGTATTTTTTATTATGTTGTTTCACTGTCATGCAGTGTCAACTCACTCTATTCAATGTGGGCTACTTGAAGGGCTTGGAGGGACAAAGCGTGTACACATTGCACTGCTATTCACTCCGGCCAGCTGGATCGGCTGAAAAAAAACCTTGTGAAAAGAAATCCTCCACAACGGAACACAGAAGAAGTGCACAATGCTAACAGTTTTCCAAATACCACTGATTGCTTTCATCACAATGAGGGAAAGCAGCCGCTTTTGCTGAGCTCCACTTCAACAAACAACACTCTCACAAAACCTCCCAACCCACGTTTTGTTCCCAGACAAAACCTCCTCGACCGTCTAAACGCTCCCAGAGTAGAAAAAAAGTTCTTTCAGCGTTCTTCTCTCTTTCCTTAAGAAAAAAATAGATAATAAAAAGGCCGAAGAAAGAGAAAGAAATGGCCACTGGACTCCTAATGCAAGTTATTTCACAGACATGACGACCTTCTCTGTGTTTCGATCAGACAGCTCCTGGCATGCCCTTTTATGATAAAAAAAATGTGAATGTGCCTTTTACATTTTGTTATTTACACATTATTGAAATCTATTTCATTGTGTGGCTTGACAAAAATAACGATGAACATTTACATTTTAATAATAACACATGCAATTGTAAAAAAATAAAAAATAAAAAAAATAAAAAAAAAGTATAGGTCTGGTATGGTCTCACATTTTAGTGTCAAAAATAACCTCAATTTCAGTCCGATTTTTTTCCAGACTGTAAATGACCCACAAGGTCACATGCGCTTATTTTCGGGTCCAACAAGGAAGTTCCGTGGAGAGAAGTGATCGGGGTGTTACAATGGAGAACATAGTGGTGAAAGGGTTTAATTAACCGTGACGGAGATAATTATCCCTGGACTGTCCAAATTAGTTTTGCATAATCGCTCTGATCCTTATGAATTAATCTCTCAGTGTAACCTAGGAGGGGCAGTTTGCTTAAACAACATAGCCTGCAAGTTATAGATCTAATATCAATGAAAATTTGGTGCACCCAAAACCGCACACACCTGCTGCACACACACGTATACGTGAGAACATCCACTCCTTAGAACAGGTGATCAGCATGCTTTTTTTTTAAAGAGCGTGTCCACTTCAATTCATATTAAATGTACTTAGTTTTCTTTTTCACTTGTGTGCGCGCACAGTCAGCTCAGGTTGTTTTAAAGCCTCAAAGACAAGCTTGTTCTGCAGCCTCAAAGCAACTCTTTTTTTTTTTTGTTCCTGCATGGGAAAAGAAAGCTCAGAGTACCACACAGTGTTATCTTCCCTCCTATTCACGATTAAAATTGTGATAAATAAGGTTTTGGCTCTTGATTACAATGGGCTGATTTAGATCCCCCCCCCCCCCAGTAATGCCATTCAAAAGGCGGACAAAAGCGGCCTTTGGAGGATACCTTACACTTCACCTGGACTGAGGAGCAGGAAAAGAAAAGATAACAATCTTGTTCATCTCATCAAGAACTACAGCCGCGATTCTCTTCCGTTTAATCCGAATAGGTTTTATTGTAGTCCTTTGCTCAACACGTGAACAGTAGCAATAGGTTGAAGTACATAACGGAGGTTAAAGAAAACACAAAACATACAAATTCCATAAGAGTTAGTTAAAAACGTTTTTTTTTTCTTTCCTGCACATGATACGAGGAGTGGGAGGGTGAGCGATCAATACATGATAAACTCCTTCAATAAACTTCCACCTGCATCTAAATTAGAACTTTTTTTTTACTGTTTGGAGGGGAGAAAAAAAAGGTTCGATGAATCAAACCCATATCATTTTCAAAATAAATTACATCCTCTACGTTTCATGTGCAAAAATTACAGAACTAGTCTTGTCCTTTTTAAAATTGTCTGGGTCACCATCGATTCCACTAAACAATAAATATTACAGACATCTATAAAACGGTTTAAAAACTCAGAATATACACCGCATTTCTAGTGAAATACGTATAGGTTCCTGGCCCTATCTCAAACACTAAGCCTATAACGGCAAATAAACTAGAGTCGTTTTTATCTGTACACATTTACAGTCATTCAAGAGGGGAGAGGTGTTGTGACATGATCCTCCTTGGTCCATGAATTACAACCCATTAGCCCACAACAACTTATCTGAGAGGAAATCCTGTGATTAAAAGGGTCGGTGTATATGCTGCCCTCGATTCCAACAGGTTAGTCAAAGCAGGTGCAACTTGCAAAAGATAGAAATCGAAGAGTGTACCTTTGAAAATGGGTTTTTCACAAAATGCTCTGATACACCTTTCCCCTCAAATGTGTGCATTCGTGCCATCCTTTAGTCCGTTTCCCTCTGGGCCGTGAGAGGTGATGGCTGGGTAATAATAGATTAGAGACTTCTCTAAATAAGCAGTACCTTAGATAAAGGCATTAATCAATATACATACACATGTGATATCTGAGACGACGAGCACTTCATCACATGTACAAGTTTGTGCATGCATAATAAAACTCTTGCATGAATAGCGTTTTTTTTTTTTGTTTGTTTGTTTGTTTTAGTTTTCACATTTCATTTTCTCAGAAGTCCAAAGCGGGCCTTATCATAATGCTGCAGCATATGCAGGGTACGGTTCAAGTTGAGGTTTTCCCATCCCGGGGAGCAGGATGTATGCTAAGGGCGGCTGGAGTCCTGCGGAGGGCCAGCCCGCACAGTTACAAGGGATCATGTAGCCTGGGTTTCCCGGGGACGGATGTGAGTGAGTGTGGGCACCGCCAGTCCCGGTGAAAGCCGTGCCACCGTAGCCCAACGGAGACGCGTACGGAAACGAAGGTGGGGAAAGCTCAGTCATCTTGGATCCCAAGTCGAAAAAGGAATAGGGGTTCGACATGGCCGGGTTGAAGAACACCCTCGCCGCGGCGGCGGCCGCGGCCGCTGCTGCCTTGTCGTGGTGTCCAAGGAGGGACTCGGAAAGTGCTCCAACGGAAAGCCCATTCACTTTGAGCGCGTCGTGCTCCCCGAGATTATAGGGCACGGGGAAAGAAAACTTATCTTTTTTCATCAGAGTCTTGGGCTTCCGCCTCGGTCTGTATTTATAGTCTGGGTGCTCCTTCATGTGCATCGCTCGCAGTCGTTTGGCTTCGTCGATGAACGGCCTTTTCTCAGACTCGGTGAGAAGTTTCCACTCCGCTCCTAATCTCTTGCTGATCTCGGAGTTGTGCATTTTCGGGTTCTCCTGAGCCATTTTTCTGCGCTGGGCTCTGGACCAAACCATGAAAGCGTTCATCGGGCGTTTGACGTGATCCATTGGTTTAGACATGTTGGCACAAACTCCCTGAAAACAAACAAGTGAAAAACAAGTTTTTAGTAAATGACTTGCAAAATCGGAACAACGTCACACACACGACTCCTTTTAAGAAGTGCAGTTCTACTCATTTAAGCTTCTCAACAACCCCCGCTCATCTTTTGGTTACTTACCCAAGACTTCAGTTCCTCATCCCGCCGATGAATATCGTCAGTAAAGTACAAGTGGCAGCGTCCTTATGAATGCTCAACTTATGGTTTCTGCTTCATGGTGGCATCCACTGGGGACACGCCTTCAGCAAAGAGGAGAAGAAGAAGAAGAAAAGAAGCGCTGTCTTGTTTCCCTCGTGTCGCCCGAGACTGTCAACCACCACTCAGCAGCAGCGTTTACGCAAGTGGATGACAACTCCCGCTTGCCCCATGTGAAATACGGGATTGTGTGGCAGGTAGTGAAAGTGCCACTGGCGCATGCGCAGTTGGCGCCAGGCAACGTAGATGACTTGCTGAACGATTTTTGAAATATCCCACCCTGTTTGAAGGGGAAACGCATCTCATATATCTTTATTTATTATGTAAGTGTTTTTGACCTCGCCGTTGTTTCGACTCATTAGTGTTCGGAAATATTTATTCGAAAGAGCAACTTGTCGCAACATTATTGTTCAGTTTAATTAAAGTGATTCATTTATTGATTTAAGCGACCGCAGCACCTGAAGTATACCTGACGTTGGAAGCATGTATCACTAATGCACCGACAGATTTTGGGACTGCAGCAGACAGGTGTACGCGTTGATGAAGTTCAACTTGCATTGAATCTGAGCCATCGAACACTTGAAGCAAACGCACGCGCTCTCCATCATTTACAACATTTATCATGACACGCTTAATCGCCTCTTCCTTCATTTGTTTAATTGACAATCGAACCAGGTTGAACCCGTTGGTGTCTCCACTTTGTCACCTTTCATCCTCAGCGCGCCCGTCCCGTCCCGTCCCCATGGGTGGCACTGCCATAGAAAAGTATATGTGTAAGACGACAAGAGAGGTAAAGACAGTCTTCTTTAATTTTCTGATATTGTGGTATTTGTCGTAAATACGCAAACGCTGAGACGGTCTGAAGTGTTTCTAATCGCGCTTGGTGAAATTAATTACTTTCCTGAAATCCCCCTTTTCACTTTCACTTCAAAGGACTTTCCCAAGGGCAGCGAATCGACAACTGAAATTAGGTTGTCGAATATTCAACTAAGCAATTACAGTTATCTGCAGGACTTGTTGAGTAAATTGTAGGTTTAAGTGGTTTGTTCTCGCACCTTCCCCGTTGTACATAATTATATATATACAAAAAAGGAAATGGAGAAGGGCTGTATCGAACAATATTACAAATGAGGAATTAGGGTGCAGGTCGAGCGTTTAAATTAGGATATAAATGGATGTCAAATTCAATTCACTGTACTGTTGTTCCTTTTCAACGGTTTTGCCTAATCTAAAGACAGTTTGCACAATATATAATTGTTATTATTATTTGTATTATTATTATTGAATAAAATATGGCACGAATAATTGGGCTACTTTTAAAAATTACATGAGCAGATTATTGAGAGGCTGAAAGTTGCGTTATTCCAGTAAATAATGCGCAATTTCCAAGCGACAGCGCCCTTTTGATCGCTGCAGTTTGAGCTTGTTTAATAAAATGTTTCTGTTAACAAGGATTTAAGTTGTTTTATTACGGCGCAGAAAATAATCTCACTGAGGAATCACTCTTTTGTCTCAAGTAGGAAACCTGACAAGGTGAGGATGATCCGCGCCAAGAGGACCAGATGAGAGACAAACCTGCTGCCTAAACTGAGTCGCAGCATCTCTCAACACCGTGCGCCCCTTTTGTCGGCTTGTCATTCACCTCGACAACATTACTGCAATGAAGCGCTCCACTCACTCCGCAGGAGCATGTGCCCTCTCATGACACAAACGGGTAAAAAAATGCTATGAATTATATGAATAAGTTACGGTGGAAAGTTCTTATCGGGAGTTGACAGTTATAGAGGTGTGCAATTCAGTGTCTGCACATATGCTTTTCACTGGCTCCCTGCAGATGTCATGATGTTTTATTTCTCTCTGCATGTTTGTTTTATTATTATTATTATTATTATTATTGAGTTTTGACAATGGAGAGAAATACCTTTCCTCCTTGAGCATCTGTTGTTTTTTTACAACATGTGTTGAAGGGTTTTAGATGATGCCAGGGCCTAGTTGAGCCTGTATTAACGGGAGCAGGCGCAGCCATGCAGCATGTTTTCCAATTTATCAAAACGTCAAGATTTGGTGTATCTATTACACAAAACGGCTTAGTATTTGCAGACTGAGAAAACATGAAATTATTCAGTTTAGTAATTTAATGAAGATCTGATAAAAAGAAAAATAAACACCAACAACAAATCTCCCCCCACACCCCCCTCCCAACCCCCTCTTTTACCTCAGCCTGGGCCCTGGAAATAACACTTAAATAATTCAAGATGAGTTAGTGAGAGTGGGAGAATTACCTGCCGATAAAGCTCCGGTCCAGCCTCTGAGACGGAGCCAGCACTCCCACCTCACAGCACACTGATGATAAGACTGAATAGAAAAATATCATGCAAATGCTGCTGCAGACAGCAGCAGCAACAACAAGCCCATGGGGACATATTCCTACCCGGAGAGATCGCACACAGTTCACTCTAAAGTGCTAAAGCCATCACTCTGAAATAGGAGCCCCTGGAGGTGCAAGAATCTTCCTGATAGCACCAAACAGTTTATTCTGCTCAACACTCCACTAACTCTGGGAAAAAGCACGACAAATTATAGAGAGAGAGAGAGAGAGAGAGAGAGAGAGAGAGAGAGAGAGAGAGAGAGAGAGAGCTGATGAGGATCCCTGGATAATCCCAGTCTACATAAAAAGCCATCATCTATAAAGAATATTGTAGACTGTGTACTTTACCTAATTTTTCTTTTTCAAAGTGGTAAGTGTGTTTCTCCCAAAGTGACACCGTTGGAGGTGGAGGCAGCAGGGGAATCAAGTGTTACAATAAATTGATTTCAAGGGAACACAAGTTGACCTCTTGCTATCAGATGGCTTTTCTTTGACTGGTAAAAGAAAAAGGAAAAAAAAGTGAGCAGGGTAAACAACACTATCTTCTGTTTGCCACTTCAAACCCACAGAGTGGAGAGTATTTACAGCCACATGAAAGTTTGCTCATTATTGGGGAGGTCTGAAGAAAGGGAGAGGGAGGGGTCCTGATTGTGTACCTGATGTGGTTTCTTTCTGCTTGTCTGATCACAGCTCTGCCTGGATCTTCCCCTTCCTTTTCAGCTTCTATAGCTGCTCCCATGCAGGCCGAGGCAGAAGCAGTACATGCACCTCACAGTAAAAGGTAGTCATCTCTTTTTAATCTGAGGATTTTTATTAATCCTCATATGAACATGCCAATTTCTCCACTTTTTACAGCCGATGTTCAGATTAAGGATTTATGGTGCAGATAAACAGCACAAATCTGGGCCAAAACATTTCATTAGTTTTGCTTGAAAAAAACGTTTAAAACCATGACTGGTATCATATTACTGAAGCTTTAAGGAGAGAAAAATATAATATTGTTTCAAACATAATTACTGTGTACTTTCAGTTGACTCTTTTCATTGTGTATAGCCTATTTTTATTAATCACCGGCTGAGATAAATTCCATTTGCGTAAGATGAAGACAAATGTATTCATATAAAAAAAAAAGGAAACAAAAATATAAAATTGTGAATACATTTTCAAGCAAAGCAAACATGTTTCTTACAACGTTGTTTCCGGCATGATGTGGAGAGTATTGAAAGTCAATTTGTCACTATCACACGCCATTAGCTGCAGAATCTTATCTTAAGTGAGCCTTTGATAAAGTGGTAATGACAAACAGTTTAGCGTTGTAAGGGATCCGATTGATTACTATTTAAAGATGATTGCATTTAGATTAGAAGTAATTTTTTCTAATGAGGTTTCTTTAAAGCTTCCACAATACGTAGAAAATATGCTTAAGTGCAAGGCTATATAATGATCGGATTGGTAAAGAGACAATGCCGACTTCAGCATCACTTCAAATGAGTCACACAGAACGTCTGAATAAATACATAATTAATGTGAATAAAGTTAATATTTTTTTTGTAGTTTAAATATGTGACCTATTTTGAACGTTGTGTTCTCAAAATATATTCAATAAGTGCCAAATTAGTTGTGCAGTTCTTTAATCATTCTAATTATACAGTCTTTATTGCTCCTTAGGGCAGACTTTCGTGTCTTTGTCTCAGTGGGAATTATTTTGGTGAAGAACCAAAATATTTACTCAACCACAACCTAAATATTACGCATATCAAGAGGAATTGAGAAATAATCCTCTCATAGAGCACAGTATTAACTTAATCACATTAGTGGAAATACTATTGATAGTGGTCATGATCCCCAGTGAGGGAATCTGTAATTCACAATAAAACAGCAATACAAGATAGAAAACACTGTGTATTAAAGGCAGGGGAGTGGGACAGGCAAATGGCCCTGAGGATTAGGTGTGTGTGTGTGTGTGTGTGTGTGTGTGTGTGTGTGTGTGTGTGTGTGTGTGTGTGTGTGTGAATGCTTCAATGAGAGCAAAGAGGGAGGAAAGAGGAGTGATTGTCAGTTCAATCTTCGAGGACCTGAAGTGACAGATACAACAAACTTTGAAAGCACGTTATGGAAGGAGAATGGCAACAAAGAAGGATGTGGAGTCCGCAAGGTTGATAAGACCTTCATCTTTAAACTGCAGCTTGTCAAAGTATTATATGTAATCTCACACTGCAGAATATCTCCACACCCTGAGGGGGCAAACAAAAAACAGCAGCGGCAATCAAACGACTTCCCCGATCATTAAAAAAATATCCTATCCTATACCCTTTTGTGAAAAGTCCGATTTTTAAACTGTGATTGCCGCTACCCCCCACGGGGCACATGTTTAGCTTAAACCTTCCACATATTCTCTGTTGCAGAGCCCTGTGGTTCAAATCCACAGATACTTGTTCTCCTCCAGGCACCAAGATGACTTTTCCCATGATAGACTATTTTGAACCATTTAGCGGATACATTATCGCTGGCCTTTCTTCCTCATTATAGTCCCCTTATCACCCACAGCATCGCTGCAAAGCCCCAAATAGAGAGTTGTAATTACCCAGACGGCCACCTGATAGCAGCCCTTCTATCAGCTTTATCATTCCAGGTCCTGCTAACTCATCACAGGGACAGAGGGAAGAAAAGGCCTGTTTGTGGCACAGCTCGCCACAGATAGCTCATTTCTCAGATACATTTATAGTTCCAGTTGGGATCAGAGAAAACTGATGCACCAAGGCATTTTTTTATCCACCCTTTCCCTTCAACACCACAAAGACTGCTCTCTCTCAGTCCTCTGCTAGTCTCTCGCTCTTTATGTGGAAGCTGAATTGAGGCCGCTTCGCAAACAAAAAGTGATCCAATCTCCTTGAACCCGTGGCAGCGCAGCAACATGCTATTTGGTCTTTCATAGTGTGCCATCGTCCTTCAGAGGGGGACTTCTTCTTTAACATTGCACACAAAACATTTGTATAAAAGTTGACAGCATTGTGCTTCCAGCTTATTGTCCACCTTTGACCCTTATTCCATGTTTCCTTGATGTTATGAATAGCAGATGAAGAACTGAATGTAAGGGGTTTTTGTTCATCCAGGGTTGAATGAACAGAAGGTGAAAACACACACAAGAAAGTTGAAATTAAAGGTCAAAACTCATTCAAAACAACAGCCTTTTCAATGCACAGATCGACAAAAATGAAAGGGGAAAGTTAAATATGATCAAATCAAATTGCAAAGCAGTTAAAAGTGTTCACAGGTCTTCCATGGAAGATGACCTTCTCTAATTTTGCTAATTTTGCTGTTGTGTAATCATTGTCTGTTAGACCTCACAGTCTAGCCAAAAGTGTTAAACGAAAAACGGGCTAAATAAAAACTACAACAAAGAAAGAAAGAAGGGAAGAAAATTATATTTTAATTAAGTTTGCACCAGAACACTGACCTTGGCAGTGGGATCCAGCGATACTGTGAATACAGTACACTACACTACACTATTTAAGACTTGCGCAAAAAACACTGTGTTCTGAGAAGATTGGGGGAATCTGGCGGACAACTATTAAAATGACCTTTGTCTTATTGAGTTATCTTACAAATCACGTCCACGATGATATGTGTTAATTCTGTCTGTGTCGTACTTACTTCTTAGACAAAGAAAAAGAAAGGAGGTCAAGCTGTAAAAGCTCTTTAAAAACCGTCTCACCATTCTTGTCAGTTTATTATTATTAGGAGTATAATTACCTGACGATTCAGGGTGCGTGTCTGCATTTGCATGACACATTCACTGCATTTTATCCTGTCATGTATTGTGAGTGTCACTGTGCTCCTCTCTATCACTTGTAACAATGAAAGGGCCTTTGTGCATCTACTCATCAGTATGTCAAAGAAGCAGCCTGAGTGACTGTGACCTCCATCAAATGGGAAAATTGTGAGGATGCATTGGAACTCTATGGTTCCCATGGTCTGACTGCCTTCTGACAGATGGACTCTAACGCAGCCTGAAAGGACAAATCAATCTTATTTGAAGAGATTAAGTGACCAAGATAATAACCATGTCATTGAGAGAGAGAGAGAAAAAAGTCCCACTTTTCAAAAGAGTGAAATAAGTGAATTCCTGCAGAAGGCTCATTGTTGCGGCTGAATGTCACATCTCTGTAGGTGAGCCCTTTAAGCCAATGTTGTCTGACATACCTCAAGGACAAAACGTGGCCATTCCAACAACTGGAAGAGTTTATAACACATAGCACAGAACAAAAATTAGTGACATTTGCGCCGCACTTTGCCATTTGTGTCTGAACACTTGTGTGTGCGTGTGTGTACATGTGTTCTCTAAGCACCAGCTTGAATGACAATATGATCAATGGGAGGGCAAGTGTCCTGTCAGCACGTCCTGTTCGGCGGTGGGCGGTGAGGGGGGGGCGGTGACAGAGGCTGTCTCAGGTGATCTCATTATTTGATGGACACCGCAGTGGAGAGGCCGCATTCATAGCTGCTCTCGCGTTGCTCGCTTAATCAGGCCATTACTCATGCAGAGCAGCGGGGGCACTTATAGGAAATATTGATCATATTTTGACAGAGTATTCTCCTCTCTCCATAATCAGCAATGCATTACTGCCACCGACGCCGATTCCGTGCACGTGGCACACGCGACAAGATCATCAGATGCCATTGCAGAGGGGTTACACTTATCAGCATTCCAAAGCAGGCAGCCTGTGTTTGTGTGTTAAGATGTTTGCCTAATGATTTGAACTAATCTGTTTATTTCCAATGTTTATCTAAGCAGCCTGTGAGGGGTGGGATAGTAAAGCAAGGAGCACAGCTTTTCAGAATCAAAGACTTCAAAGCATTAATCGCCCGCGTGAAGATTAATGAATTGCTCTTGCGAACGCTCCTCTCAGTTTTCACTCATGGAGTTTTGTTTTTTTATGTGTGACTGAAGTCAATACGCGTGCCGAGCTACTCTATAGCCAACCCAAAGGCCAGGACCCTTTATGAGTTACATCATCGTCCCATGGGACGTTTGCTAAAGATACTGTGACATGCCTAAAGAGCAAAGCTCCAGCGGGGGCCCCAAAAGGCTGCTTGCATTTGGCAGCACAAGCCAAAAAAAAATCTTCTCTGTCCAAATTAGGCCTTGCCAAGGGTCAGGTGAAATCAATATGTTAATCCATAAATTGTCCAGTGTGATAATTACTAAGAGGAACTGTAATTACAAAAGACATTAATTCACCTCTTAGATTTTGTGCCGGGGGAGAGTTTCACCTAGCCTTGATTCATCTGCTGGCAAACAATTCAAGGAGGAAGCGTCCCCTATTTTTTTTTTAAAGCAGTGGTCGATTCTTTTAAGGAACAGTCGGTGCACACAAGCTTTCAGTCAAAGCACTTTTGGATATGCTGAGGGATTGTTTGAAGGTCTTTGAACCCCTGTGTAGTCAGCTCCAGGGTTCCTACATTGATCAGTCAGTGATGACAAAGGTTTCACAAAATACACACTTGTTCTCTCCGACAATGTGTCTTGGACATTTGCATAATAATAATATAAAAAATCTATACGGGCTATTAAGGGATAAAACCTTGATGTCCTTAGCTAAAGACACATGGCGCGCCATACAAAAGCCACAGTGCTTTAATAGGGCGACAACCTGTATACATTTTGATCTTTTTCTTCCCAGCCACTTTGAGGCATGGCACAAACATTGCACAGGCATTCTTTTCTAAACCCCAGGTTGCAGCTGGTCTGCCACTCGCTGTGCACTGCCAAGTGCAAGAAATGGGTCTCTTTTATCAGGATGGAGCAAATCTGGGCTAATGTGTCTGGTGGAGAGTGTCCCAGGGAGCCCCGGTCTCCCATTCTTTGGCCATTCTTTTCACTTTTCTCCTCTCCTGCACTTGGGATAATTGCAGTTTAATTGGGTGACAAGAAATGAAAACTGTGTCCACATTATCTAGGATTATCTCTTTTTCCTCCAGCCTGCCATCAATTCAAAGAAGCCCATTTATCATACAGGGAAGCTGATGCTTGGTCAGCGGAGGAGAGGCTTTGAGCACCAGTTAGCAAAATGAAGAGAGAAAGGGGCTGGGAGCAATGGGAGGGGGCTTGACAGCTAAGAAAAATACTCTTTGTATCTTATCGCAACCGTACATTCATCTTCAAGATGCAAATATTTTGCGCACTCTAAATCAATAAAAAAAATACAATAATACTATTCTAAAGAAGGATTTCTCCCAAAACAAGAAATATACTGTATATTAAAAAAATACATCTGTTCTGGGATTGTCAGCTCCCCAACTGAAATTCAACAGTGACAGTTTGCAGCTTTGAATACTTGAGTTTTTCATTATCCAGAAAGATTTCACAAAACCTACAACACTCATCACTGTAGCAAACAGGACGAAAGGTGTTAATGAATACCAATAGATTTCCCAGCATTGTGGCTTGGATGTGCTTTATAGCTAGCTTCATTCAGTTCCTCCGAATTCTTGAATTCTGTACGGCAAGGTTATAAACATTGAGTCATACCCAGTCCAGCCGAAGCTCACCTTCATTTTTGTTTGAGCTGTACTCAACCTTAAAAGCCTCTTTCAGGATGCATGAATGCACTTCATTTTCTCTCTGGGAACTTTGCTCTGATAGCTGAAAAAAAGGAAGGTTGTTGAGAGAAGGAAGCAGAGACAATGAGGGGGAAATGAAAGCTTTCAGATTCCATTATGAGCATCTTTATTCTTTTCAGCTGTGTGTACTGTACATTTTCTTAATATGCTTCCCAGTCACTCAAGCACAATTCTAAATGGGCTTTGCATCAGGGTTATGGTGAAACAGTAAATGCTAGAAAAGTGATAGAGAAGAACTCTGGGGGGAGGATCAGGGTAAAGAGAGCAGATCAAAAAACAGCTTCATTAATACCTTGCTAGCCTCTGCACAGAAGTAGATGAAAGAAAAGAGACCTTGCCAATGCACTACATACATGCCTATTCAGTCTCAGGTGCAACATTTACGATGGCCTGATCATTTGGTGGAAGGAGCAGGCTTTGTGTAGCACTAAAGCATGAAAATCTGCTGTACAATGACCGAGCTGGAGTGCCTTCCAGTCTGAATGCAACAGGGGACCTACTCTAAACACAATACGTTTGAAGGTTGCAGGATGTATTGTGTGTATGTGTGTGTGCATATGTATGGGTTGCACATTGGGGTTAGACAAAATACAATGTAAATAACAACATAAAAACAAAAGCAGTCTTGCTGGGTGTGTAGAAAACTATCAACAACTTTCCAATTATAAACATTGATACAAAGTTGGATCATATTAGCGTTAATGCCAGTTAGCGATATTTTTCAAGCCCAAACATGATGTTTTGGGATAATTTTCTAGACTGTTCTCTTCAAATATTAAATTAAAGTGAGCGGTGCATTACATTTGGGCAGAGGATTTTGGAGCTTATGGGCTTTGTTAGTCGTGTATAGGTTGCTTTGAGAACCCAAAGTGCTACCTTTAGGCTTCTCTGCTAATGAATTCTGCAAAGTGGCTTTTGACTAATTTCACTCACCTCTGTAGACATGTTTGTGATTAAACGTCTTCCAGGTTTAGCCTAAACACTCATTCAAACTTCAGCTGGCAAACTAAGATAATATCAAGTTGATCAAGAGATAGTGAGAGGTGAATTACAGGTATTGTTTGTTTTTTGTTTATATGCATCGACACAAATGGTAATGCCCATTGTCTTACTCCGTTCTGACCTCGTGAAGAAGCGGCGTACGTTCTGCGATTACATTATATAAGGCTTTAATGAATATCAGGTACATTTTACAGCTGTGATTCTAATAGTTGGCTGATAGCAGTGGGTCTGATACCTGGTTCACAATCAAGGCAATGCAGGAATATGGCGGCCACATTTATCCAGGCAGTGTTAATAGTTTTTACGTAGGGCATCTGTATTAAATTGCTAAAGGGGAATTGCTTCAGCCTGGTCAGTGTAGGGAGCAGTTTGTCTAATCAGAGTGCAAATAAGGTTTGATCACTGTCCAGTCTAATCTGGCACACAAGCAGCATTTACAGCACTAAATCAAGCGTCGGGGAAGCTGCAGGTGCTGCGTCACAGACAGGCCTCCCCCTGGGGGCCCTGTGCTGGGGAATAAACAGCAAATAAATGGCAGTGCTGGGAGAGCGATGAGCTGATTAACTCACTGCAGGGCAGTTTCTCATTATCCCCTTAACCCAGACGGAGACCTATCCAATCTTACACCCTGTCTCACTTACAGTAGAGCGCTGACCTACGTCAGCCTAGCTGACATTGTCTGGGTTACACTTTCAGTGAGATAGTCTGTATAGATGATGTATAAAAAAAGTGAGAATATGTGTGTATTTGTGTGAGTGTGTGTGGATGTGCTAGCAGTGTGTGTGTGTGTGTGTGTGTGTGTGTGTGTGTGTGTGTGTGTGTGCTGTGTGGTCCATCTCTGGGGAGACTGCTAATGTGTCAGCTCCATGGCTCATTTCTTTCAATTACAGCGGCTGGACTAGGAGAGCCCACCAGCGGTCCACTGACAGCTCCATATGGGACCCATCACCGCTTATCACAGGCCACTCGTGGATAATTCATTTACCCTTCATTGAATATGACACATTACCATCAACAAAAGCAGTTATATATCACACAATTCACACATTGTTAATTAAGAGCAGGTTATCATGACAGTCATTTTAGATGCAAAATTATTCTATTCAAACAGACGTGGGATTATTTATCCGAGCTACAGAATAGCCTTTTATGATTTACCAAAAAAAGGGGGATTTTTAAATAATGGATTTCCTATATAAAGTTTACTTTAAGTGAAGTATTCAAATCAAGAAAAATCACATTTTCCTCTAAAGCGCCAGAGACAATTAAAATGTGACTTTTCTATTGTAAAATGTTGATTTAGCATGTCACCTGAATATAAAGCATCCTTAGACATACTTTGAAATGAGCTGCACTGTTTTCCATTGTTCCTCCCCCTGTGGTTTCAAAGTGAATTAATTAACATGATACAGAAATAGGTAGAATACAAATGTTGGAGCCCTCACTTTATGCCTGGGTATCCCTTTGTTCCCCTTTATTGTACCAAATTATTTAATTGGGTCTCTCTGATTGTGCACATACACAGCAAGGAACACAGGCCATTGTTAGCTTCCATACAAGCCACAATACGGTATCAAATTCAATTCCCATCAAAACGGCAGGCAGCTGTAGAGCCCACAGCGGCCCCGGAGATTAATGAAGATCTGCATCAAGCCAAAGCGCTGGTCTGAGATGGGAGATTTCTCCCAAATAAAAGACCCCTTCACCAAGAACAAAGGGGGCCCTGAAAAGCAACGGGATGTTCTGAGAGGATGAAATAAATCAAAACAAAGACTGGAGTTTGGGGTTGGGAGGGGGAAAGCTCTGAAACCCTTTTTTTTATTCCTTAATTCAGCTCAAAAGTTGAAATACTAAATACAAGCTCGATATCTGACAGGAGATTAAATAAATACAAATACTTATTTTACATACATTAACAGAATGTTGTATCATATTTGAATCTGCAAACAGCACAAAAAAGGGAACAAGAAATGATATCTCTAAAATCACACCTCGGTTTTAAATGACATCGTGAAGGTGCAAATGGCTTGTGAAGAAAAACATGTTACTCACTGCCTTAAAAAAAAAAAATCAAACAAGTCACGGTTCACCTTGATTGCTGTGTGTTGATCAAAGCGTGAGGGACTAACACTAAAGTGAAAGCAATGACTGAGGGTCTGAAGCGAATTAATACGCAGCCTCTCTTTTTGTTCTTACGAATAACAGTCATCTGAGGAGAGACGCAATTCAAGTGTGTGAATGGATTTCTTCTCTTCGCTCGCTTTGTGTGAGCTGCAACAACTGGATGACTTGTTCTTTGAATGCAGCTTGTCGACAGGTGGGCTCCTTCAACTCAACACAGCACAACACTCTGTTTTGTTTTTGTTTGATGAAGTTCACACTCAACGATGGACTCTCGTCTTTTGAGCTGTTTGATAACCACAAAGATATTTTTAAAAAAAAGAAACATTTCCTTACACCACTGATTATTATCTGCAGTATATGCGCTCAAAGCACTTTAGGAAGGAAAGAAACACATATATATGTACTGTATATAATTGTTATAATAAGTGATGTTGCATTACGCGACTACATTTGGTGCCACTTTTTCAAAAGAGACTAAAAGAGAGCCACAAAGGAGAGGTTTTAAGTTTTTGGTCAGTGCCACCTAAACGCTGCACTCCACTCTTTCACATTCTGCACATGGTGTGTCCCAGCCAGCCATATTTACTTCATTTCCCCCGATTCATAGATGCTGCTCGCTGGACCAGAACATTCCAGCTGCCACCTCAACATCTCATTATTTTTTTTGAAATATCAAGCTTGTATCTTCTTGATAAATAATTCGCAGTAGTATAATGTATCAGACTAAAACATATTTTCAGGGGGGCATGGAGGTTAAAGTGCCAATCTCACCTTTTTAATTTTTTTTCGCCCTGAAGACAGAGATTTCCATATATAGAGTGACCATGGTTTGTGTTGAACATGAGCAATCGGGATGAAGCGCACGGCGACACATATTGCTGTCAGAGATTGGAAATGAGGCCTGCTAACCTGTAGGCAGCCTCCCCAGACCAATCAGCTTTACACATTGCCAATGCATTTGCCGCCTCTAAAAAGAATTGTGACTGTGAAGTTTTTATCGGAGTATTTGACAAACATTACTCTTTAATGCAGTTTTGTAGAAATGCATTCTTATCCCTCTTGGAAGGCATTTATCTACTTGAAACCTGCAAAATGGTTGCCACAGGGAAGGATTTCTTTTAATAGACTACAATAGGCTCAGTATGGGACACATTCTGATTTTTGTGATAGATAGGGGGCCCGGCCATATATTCATGGGAAATTGTTTATCTTCAAGCGGGAGGAGTGAAAGGCCATTTCACAATAGCGTTTCAACTTTCATCTGAAATGATTCTTTTGACTCAAATAAATTGTTCTGTAGAATTTCAGACAGGTGCTTTTCATAAAAAAATATCAATCTGCAAAAGGAGATGTCCCAAAACATGAATAAAAACCACCTTGATAGAAGAAGAAAAATGTGAGTGTACATATAGCATAAAAACATACACATACATACAAGTATATGTGTGTATACACTGCACACATCTTTATCTTTCATTTATAGATTTCTATATTATTTAATAATCAGACGTATACTGTGTAGTAGCTATTCTGATAATATGATTAAATGGACATCTCATGTCAGAACCTTGAGTGTTTAAAAACGCAGAAGGAAAAAAGCACTCTGTTGAGGCGAATGTCCCACGACGTCTGCTATTCAGACGGAGTTACATTGTGCTGCCACACTCTCGTTCAGGCCTTCGTGCGGCTGAGGCTTTTTCCTGTGGGGTCCTTGTGATGCTTGGGCAAGGCCTTTCCCTAGCCTGTCTGTGTAACAGAGGCCAGCAACCAGGCGACACAATGTAAGAGCAGGGCCCGAAGATGGTGGTGGTGGTGGGGGGGTGCTTAATGGCACTCTTTGGAAGAGGGGACAATAAATCAATAGACTGTCCCTCTCCAGTAGGGGCCAAATGTAAACAAATTGAAAAGGATGGAGAACAAAACAGATTGGTGACTGAAACAGACATACTCAATAGGGTTACTGCTACAAATGAAATGTCTTTGTGGTTGTTTCCTTCCAGCCTTCACCATGATTTGTGCCATTCACGGCAACATGACATGTGATAGCAAGTGTGACCAACTTCAAATTTTAAATAAAAAACAACAGGTGCAAAGAATCTTCTAGAATCCCTTATAGGTTGCTTATTCTAGTATCAGTTCATGTGTCAAAAATCAACATCTGCAATAAAATGAGATGCATTCAGCGTTGGAGGTACTTTAATTTGTCAGTGCACTTCTACTCAGAGACCTATACCGATGAGCCGCAGAAACATCTTACACTGTATAACATACAGCGCTCAAGGGCACACGCACAGAACTCTGTGCATGTCAGAGCTGCATGCCACAAGTTAAATTAATGAATCTTTAAAAGGTTTAGGTTTTTTTTAATGAGAGAATCTGTTGTCACTTTTTATCAAACCTCTTCATATTTCACTGAGGTGGAATGGTGCACCACATTTGCGAGGCAGAACTAATGCTATATAAATCTCAAGTAATAAGCAGGCCCTGGGGGACATCATCTAAATGAAGATTTTACACCAATTTAAACCTGCCTGCAATTTGATTCCTGCCTTAAGTGCATTTGTTTAACAGGTGCTGGAGATGCGAGCGTTTCCCTCCAAAGTGTCGCTATGTCTCCTTTATTAATTTCTGGATTGCAAGTGGGTGGGGGAGTATGAAGAGAAAGGGGAGTTGACAAACACTAATCAAAGGTTTAGAGTGGGCTGATTTTACCATAGAACCAATGTACTTTTGCTTCATTTGCAAACTAATGATTTTAAACCCCCACAATCTGTTTGAGGTCAGCTCCTGTGTATTTTGGATACGCTTGGCTATTTGCATCACTGAAAGCTTCAGATGTGTCAAGTCTGCTCCCCCTCCAGTGATAGTCACCTACTTTAATTTCCCTGCAGGCCTCAGAGGGGGATGAATTCAACTAAAATCACAAGCTGTTTTGTTGGCAATCCTTTGTGGCCTATAATGAATCTAATGAATATAAAGAGAGGAGAGGGGAGGGAGTGGGGATAGGGATGGAGGCGAATACATTTCAACCACGCTGTGTTGCTTTTACTTGACGATTTGTGACCCTCAACAATGGGACAATGGCGAGTGTTTTTGTACCCTTAATTTGCCTTTGTGTTTCAGCTTCATCTCTTTCACCGCCGAGCATTGAAAGTCGTCAGTTGAAGAATAACTGCTGACTCCACGCTCTGTCAGACAAAGGGGAGGTTTTAAGATGAATCCCTAACTATCAGCCGGCCAGTGGAGCAGAAAGAGAAAGGGGCTCAAAGACAACAACAGACAAGTCAAAAGGTAGAATTAGCCGGGGCTCCCAAACATGCCCGAGGCACTTCCTCTCTCGTCTAACACGCCACGAACAGCGTTTCCGCCTCCTAAAAGCTGCTGTACATTTGTACTCGCCCTCAGACAGGTGTTTGGCACATGAATTAAAGTGGCTCATCAGATAAGAGCAGAGGCTAGTGAAGGTAGAGGCCCAGTGGAGTTGTGGTGCTGCTGCCATGTTTCTCATTTCACAGGCCCCTCAGCTGGCTGGATCGTATTAACAGCCTTGTTGTTCTCAACTCCAACCCACATTCAGATCAGGGCTTAAAGTTAGAGGGACTTTTTCAAATGTTGAATCTGTTCAACAAGCAAATATATGGAGAGAAAAAAACAAACACAAATCAAACACAGCACAAAATGACCACAGTTCAACGAATGCCTTACTAAACGTTTCAGCACATCAACTTTTTAGTGCTGTAGTGAACGCTGGGTAGACGATAACAAAGTTCTGTGTCACTGGTTCAATGGCGGTATGTTCCCCAGTCCCTGTAATGATCTCTATTCATAAACATGCAGTGTGCTATCCTCCACCTGGCAGCTGCCTCTGTGCATATGAGATTACTATTATGCATCTTCCAATCCCAAGGATAAACATCTCTCCACTTTTGAAGTTTGCAAGCATGAGGCATATTTTAGTGCCATACGACTTAAGCATCCCTTCAGGTATCACTTGCAATCTCTTCTCATTCTATATACATTGTTCAACTTTAATGGGTATCTAATTTGTGTTATCAGCTTACAGGGCAGTAAGTAATAATTTGCATGGCTGCCCTAAGCAAATATGCTTCCATAAGCATCCCATAGTATAGACACAAGAATGGATTAACCTCCATATTGGCTATGCCCCGGCGGTCAATGCTTTTAAAAAAAAAAAAATAGAACAGATAGCTCACTTTGGTGGCAATCATGCTATAAAAAACTGTCTGTATTTACCACAAAACCTTTTTAGCTTCAGATGCTACATTGGATATAATCCATGAAGCCATAGCAACTGTGAAATGCCATCCTTGGATCTACATTTCCAGCGATGTCAACTATGGTTAAGACCCCGTAGTGGAATAAACATGGGTTTGTACATCTTGTAACATAGAGTGTGTGCTGTCATAAGTGGCTTCTTTTAAATCCAGTAGCCCTCTAACCTGACTCACAATAAGAGTGACTGAATGCCGTACGTGAGGCCTTTCTCTGCTCCACTATCTATGAATCTGTCTTTGTAGCACTCGGCCATTTTTAAGCAATTTTCTTTTCTTGCCTAAGCAGTGATAACAAGCCTGAGCAGTGTTGAGGGTCAGCATGATTGTAGCGTGTTAGTTGTACACAGTAGAGGCCATCAGCGCCGATAGTTTCAGTAGATTCGCTGCTAACAGTCCTTAAGATACAGAAGAGCCCATTGAATTTGTATGACAGACTCTTTTCAGCCTGACAAGGACTCAGCTCTCTCTATCTCTAAAGAATTTCAAATGTCAGTCGCACTCAACGTAAACCCCGTATCAATACTGGTGAGAGTGATAGATCCTCAGTCCAGAGCTGCAACTTAATCAAAATGTAAAATTTGTCCGCACACGAGTGTACTGTGTGTTCACAGCGACACCACAGGGTAAACGGGGATACATCTACTGTAGGAGCTTGATATTCTACTGGCTTGCATCAGGCATGTGTGTTACGCTTGTTAGCTTAGTAGACAGTTAATTGCCATGGTGGGTGGTTAGAGTGCTAGGAGCCTGATCTTAGGAATATGTCATATTTGTTAATCGGACATGCAGATGCAAATAATGTGTGACAGACTGTGACCAACACTACCGGAACATAAATACTGTTAACTTCAGAAATGTTCTTGGCTCAGAAATATCACTGCATAAAGGCTATAAAGACAACCCACTGTTTATCTATTTATTTATTTTGTTTAGCTATTTCTGTTCATGGGCCAATGTGACAAAAGAAGTGTGAGGACAAAAAAAATCCTACTGGAATAGTAGCGTGCCAGATTACGCTTTGTTTTGGGCTCTGTGTACTACAATCCCACGCTAGTTGGGAATTGTTGGCCTGATTACATTAGCTGGGGCTAAGAAATCATATAAAGTGAAATGTAAGCCATGTACACCATGAATGGAAGGAACACTCAGGGTTGCACAACCTAATTCATATTCCTAGAAGGAGTTGTAATTTCCGAAAACATATCAGGTATCTGACAGGAGGGCACAGCCTCTTTAAAACTATGCTATTCAAACTTGCATACAGTTTGAAAAGAACGTCCATAAAGATTGATTAAAGTTATAAAGATTTTGCATCAAAAGGACTTCTGATTAAAGCTCCTCGGCACACCGAGATGATACTCTTTTGCATCGGTCCTGTAATCTCTCTCACTTGGTGAAATTGTTGTTAATGCAGAAATAATATCAATGCAAACTATATTAATAACCATGGTGTGAGAAGCTGAGCAATGTCACTTAATCAATGAAAACAAATCATGTAGACCTTGCTGTGATTATCTGGAGGAGTGTGAATATTAATGTCTCGGTCTAAATCAATGTTGGGGTTGCATATATTGCCTCCTGTATTTGCTCATGGTTAAGACATTTCTTTCTTTTACATTTCGGCTGCATCCCTGAGAGTGATCAATGAAATACTAAATAGAGATATGATACCAGCTATTATAGTAATTCAACAACAAAAACACTAGCAATTGCATTATTGTAAACTGTAAAGATGGGATGTTCAAATTTCAATTAACTTGGGTTTGTATTTGCTGATATTAATTAAGAGGGCTTGCAGAAGGACACAAAAGAGACAGGTTTATTGTCTCAGTTTATTCTCATGAAAGCAGCATTAGTATGTAGCACAACGCTACCTAATTAACTGGTATTGGAGGCAAGACATTACATTGGAAACCTTTTGATTTGTGGGAGGTACTAGCATTGGGCAAGGAACAGATTCTTTATTTCATTATTTGATAAGAGGCCCTTTAATGAAAATATCAGCCCAGGAGGCAAGTCAACATCACTACTTTGGTGTGAGAAAAAAAAAAAGTGCTTCAAGGAGTATTGTAGCAGGCAATGAATTACCTCATGACTACAGTTCATTAAATAAAATGTGAAACACACCTGGTGGGCTAATGGAGGTCAAATGTATAAGCAGCAGCATGAGCGTAAGGGGATGTGGCAATCAGAGACAAAGCAACATCTGGCCTCTCTCTGACAGGTTAATGAAATGCCTTGCTGCTAAGTGTTGGTGAAGTGACACTCTGCTCTGTAGTCTGGAGTCAGCGATGTGACAGTGTTGTATCAGTGTCACCGACTTTCCTCTGAGTCCAAAGGTTGTTTTAAATTCCCTTGGCAGCAAAATGCTTCAGGGGGTCAAACACACCAAATGTCAGAACAATAATGAGCCAACTATCAGTTACATCACTCACCTGTAATCATTTGGCCGGCATTAAAAGCATATTTTTTTCAGTTCTGCATACTTGACCGTGAATGCTTTTGAATCGAGTATAATGTAATCTGTGCCGCAGAAATCTTCTGCTTTTGTGCATCTATCCAAGAAGTGAATGGTTAGGCCTATCGGTTACTCTCTGGAGGTGATGTATACTCTCTCTAGAACAATGCCACAAACAGATGAAGGCTATAATATGCTGCACATTCCCGCTTTCTCAATTTTCAGGGTTATTTTGTCTTGCTTTGGAAAAAACATTTAAGGTGCCGCAATTTTTTGGGGGGAGCGGAAGATCACGTTCTTCTGAAGTACAAGAGCCATTTTTTGTATCAAACGTAACTCAATGTAAGAAATAACATTTTCCAAGTGCTCTGGCAGCAAAATAAACTGAACCAAATGCACAATTTGAGAGGTTTTGCTTCCTTTTACAAATCACTTTAATCAATAAAGTTGAGGTACAAATACACAGAAATCCATGTTAAAGTAACTGATGGAATTTCCATTACAAGACATACAATTTTGACATTATCTTTAAGATTTAAAAGTTTTTATTCTTTGACTGTGATGTGCGTCAGATTATCCACCTGGCTGTCTATCTGTATCACCTTTTCATTTTCACACTGACAGTCTGAAGAATAAAGACACAGGGTTTAAATACATCTCCCCACTGAATGGACATTCTTCACCAGATGTGCAACAGATAGTGTCAGTCTAATCTTTCAAAGCAACAGTATCAACTTTACAATGTATTTATTGAAAAAAAAAAAAAAAAGAAATCATCACAGATTATGATTTAAAATAATCTTTGAGGTTAAGTTAGACTCTTTTCCAAACTTTCTTTTAATTATTACATTTCCGAGGGAAATAATGCCTTTAAGTCCTCAAAATGAAATCAGACGATGGTAAGTTTAAAACAGATATGTACTCGGCAGAGGAAGAAGCCATTTGAGTAATTATAGAGACATTCAGTATACTCTGCCCCACTTTATCAGGCATCTCCAGCATTGTCCATAGGGAGTTAACTTTTAGACTGTTTACTCGCTCAAAGGCCAGGCATGCATCTAAAGCCACATAGGCAAAGATAATGTATCCCAGGCTACAAAAGGAGGCAAATCACTGTGCATTAAGACTGGGCACACAATAGACAACAATGGCTTGCATAAACACTATTTAGAACTATTCACATGGCATTGAAGAGATGGGCGTCGACTCACTATTGCTGCAAAGCCGGCGCATTGTGCGGAGGTGAAAAGAAGTCTAATGAACAGGAAGCCTTATTTGAGAGAGCTGACAGTAACCATACAACAGCCGCATTGTGCACTTGCCACCAACCCTGTGGGTCTCTACATTAGGAGAAATGATGAGAAAGTAACCCGAAAAGACACTGTGGGCCCTTGGACCCACGTAAATGCAACCAGACAATAATGGGGGACACAAGCTGTCCCCACCTTTACCCAGAGCTGCACGTTTACATGCACAGAACATCAACCGCTCTCATGGCCAAGGATAAAAGCCCCCTGGCCAGATGGAACTTTGAAGTACATTTGGGTTAGTTTACCTCCAAAGACTGCAATTTTAGTGCAGCAGCAGTTAAAATATATGTCATACATTTTAAATTATATCAAACTCTGGAGGGGAAAGTTATAAACTCGTGAATTTGCTGCACTAGGCCTCCTTCTCCACACTTGCTCACATTCTCACTCACATTATGTCCCTGCCTCAAGCTTCATCAATCTTCCACAAAGGGGATGACATCACCAATAAGCATAGCCTTTTATAGCGTTAAGCAATAAGCCTTATTTACTGATGAGATAAGCCCTGTGCTATTGTCTCGCCCTCCACTTTGCTTCTTTCTCTCGCAGTTGAAGAATCAAACAGCACTTTTGGAAGGTGACAGAGCATGCCCGGGGTTTAAGGCTAAAGCATGCAAAGAGGTTTCCTATTTGGTGGCCTTTCAAAAAGGGCCACATTAGCCTGTTTGGTTCAAAGTAGCAGGGGCAGGAGAAAATGCCAAAAAACGAGACGTCCTGTTCTGTTTCCTTAGGTTTTACATAAATAAGGTTATGTATAAATAGATTCACGCCTCTGTGCAAAATGTGCATACAAACTTTGAAATTATTCACTGAATGTTAAGTATACTCAATCTCTAAAGAGTTTGAAGCAAACCACAGCATGGGGAGTTTACCAAGTGCAGTCATCCATTACACTTTTCACCTATAATTACTGTTTGTAGCAGTATTAGTCGGCCAGTCCAGGGTGGTCACTAAACTGCTGAGGCACCGTGATACAGCGTGGCTTATTAAACCTCACGTGTGCACGCTGGAGAGAACTATGTGCACTTAATGTTTCAGGTTTTTTTTTTAGATGCAAGATCAAAGAGAAACTGCTTGTTGTTAGCCCTCCAATAAGTTGGACAATTTAATAGTTTTACTTTCACAAAGTCTGCCGCGGGAGAAACTAGTTGGAACTAGGTTGTTGCGACAAGCTAGAATATATAGCATCAACATATTCCGAATTGAGAACCTATTTTTAACGAGATAAAAAGCCGTTTTCTAACACACTACATCCAGTGTCACAACATGTATCTTAAAAAAACGTGCCATTTGTTGTTTGTTTTTCTTCGCTCCACACAGAGTCATGTCAGGCCTTGGGAACTTGTCAGATATTCAGTTTGTAGTCACTTTAGAAAGGCTGAGCACAGAGTCTCTGGGGAATCGCTCCAGTCTCCCCATCTCCCCCACCCCATGTCACCAGCTAGGAACAAAGCCGCCATAGTCAATTCTCCTAATTTCACTGCAGCCTGTCGAAATCCTGTTCTCCTTTTCTCCTTCTCTTCAACAAGTACTTTATGCTGGGATCAGTCAGGTCTGAGTCGCCCACAAAAACCTGAGGCTCTCGCTTCATCGTCTTTCAGCACCGAGTTTGACACTCCCCAACTCCCTGCCATTCAGGCACCTGCACCGTGCAATTTGTTTCCATTTGTCAAACAGCAGTATCCATCACAAAAGAATATGCTGGCACAACAGAAAGTTTGTGAAAAACATTGTCTCCTCAACCCAAAGCGGCCTTGAGACTACTTATTTGCTTGCCCGCAACAAAACCACCTTAAACAATTTAAACCACTTTCTGTTGTTGTCGATACTTGTTACGTTATTCTTCTCTCAACTGACAATAAAACATCTTTAGCTGAATAGGACATGTCTCACACCCTGCAATCAGCACCAACGTATCACTCTCTTAAACTGCGGATGGGCTAAATGCTACGGTGTGTGAAAGCATCATGTCATTCATTGCCTCTACATTGTGCTGACTGTTATTTTGTGTTTTATTTCTTTCGGATTAAATTTCATTGTGTGGACAGCCAGGTTTCTCCGACGTTTTTTTTTTTATTCAAGCCATATCAGCACTATGTTGACGGCTGCTATTTTCACACCTATTCAGATAGGTCTTAAAATGGCGTTATTATTGGACGACGTCGGAAGGTATCTGGTTAATAATACTTATTGTGCGAACTTTGTTGTCGCCATTCTTGTGTTGGCTGTTATCGAGGGGGGAGCAGAGAGGATATATGCTGACTCTGATGTAGATAGTGCCGTGAGTATTCCTATTGTGGCAGCTGCTATGTGGTGCAGTCCCTGATAGGGGTTTTCAAATGCTGTCAATGCTGTGTCAGGTGCATTAGCACCTCAGAGACCCATGATGCTCCAGCTGCTATGTGCCTGCGTCTCCCTGGGCCCTGGCCGCCAGCCTGACACCCGACACAAAGTAATCACAGATCACAGCGTTTAATCACTGAAACAAGCACTCCAGAGGACCTCTCTGTCAATATCCCACTCTCTCATTATCTGTTTGGATTGCACATCCACACTGTCAGATAAACAGAGTGGAAAATTAAGATTAAAAATATGGTAATTTCATTTCAGGCAGCAGGCTCCTCTCACTGGCCCATTATGCTATTGATTACCTCTGAATTCAATTTCTCTTTTCAATGTAAACTTTAATCTATTCGCAGGCCAACAATTCAACTCCCAGGGGGCTATTTGAGAGTAAGTAACCATTTAATATGACGCTGGCTGAAGATTCACTGGCTTTAATGAATTGTGTAAATCACTCAGCTTTTAAAGGAAACTGATGTCCCACAGTTCACGACCCAAATCTGAGCCTGGTTAAATACAGCCCTTTATAGCAAGCTAAGTGTTTACTGACAGCCATCTCTGAATGTGTAATCACCGGCTTTGCTCTTTTCTGTATGGAGGCGAATCAAATAGCTGTTAATTGAGCCGGGGATGACAAAATTACAATTTAATTGGAGACTTAATCGTCATATTGCACTAACACGCTAAAATAACAGAGTAAAGGGCTACAACACTTTACCACCATGGAACAGAATTTCAGAATCACTTGACTCCAACAAGATAATCACTAGGTTGTTCTCCTTGACCACTTACCAATTTGTAGCATCTCGGTCAAGACCAGTTGTAACCACTGACCTGAAGCAAACACACCATTCAGACATCTGAATATAGTATGAGCAACAGCAGGAGGAAATGGTTAGTGAGTCAATGTAAGATGAGACACTAGACAATGTTTGAACACAAAATGAAGACAACACTGAAACATTCAAGCAATACTGTTTTATTATATGGGATTTGAATATTACGTTCTGTCAATTATCACTAGACAACTACAAAATGCAAGTCCCTGAAATATTACTTTCAACAAAACCACACACAAAGATATAGAAAACAAACAATGTGAAATACATAGCTTTAAATAGAAGCAACAACAGCCCATTTATCAAAAGAATGAAGAGAGAAAATGGATATTACACTCGAGAATATTTTTCAAAGGCAATAAAACTTCTGTCGCACGTTATCATTGCCGGTACATGACATGTTGCATTTAAAACTTTACTGTTCATCCCTGACAAGAGCTGAGGTAGACATTAAATCCCTATCATCAAAGTGCTGGAAGACTACTTAATTAAAACAGTTCAACTACATAAAACAAAAAAAAAGAATAGTCTGATTAAGGCACAATAATTACTGAAAACAAGGCTGTCTCCTCTCAGGTTCTCTTTGTCTTTTCAAGCATGTTCCAAATAATGAAAAGACTTCAGTCCTACCAAACAATGTTTGCCTGAAGAATAATTTAAGCCACCAATAATTTATTGCACCAGGTTAAACACATCCAATACCTGCACTCTTTTGAGCACCGGTGCAGGATTGAAGCTACCCAAGAGGCCTGAACACACATACATAAACATAGCAGGGTGTAATCAATAAACAGCCATGCAGTAATATGCTGTCAATAAAGGTGCACCCTGCCTCAGATACTTGCCTCGTGTCTGTTCCACACCAAAGGACTACGCCAATCTAATGCAGCACATACTATCCTCTGCCTGCTGGGAGACTAAAGACATTTTTTAATACACTGGAAGGAATGTCAAAATGTCTGGTGTATCTGGTAAAAGATTTGGTCAGTGGTGGCGAGCATGAGGGCCACTGCGACTCTCCAAACTGTCAAAGCGACGTCTCAAAGATGACACAGATGTCCTTGGCACGGCACACGTCTGTCACCCGCTTTTTGTTCATGTAAACCTGGAAGTGCATCAGGGAAGCAGTGTCACAGAACACAAGCACACAGTCCAATCTAAACTACAATCTGTTAAGGCGTGATTCATGACAGATCCAGTCGGAGCCAGGTATAGGGATTTGTCACCCACTGAAGCGTGCAAAAGTGGCTTATTTAGCGCTGTGAAATTCACAGGAAAAAAATGTTGAGATAATCACTGAAATTATTTTGTTTCATTTGAGTTCATTTTTACTTGTGTGTTTGCTTAAAGGGTCCACAAAATGCTTGATTTCTAAGCACAGAGAGGCTGTGGCAGACCAACGATTTCAATGACAGAAAGTTTGAAGAAAAGAGACAAACGGGTGAAAACAGGTTGGCCTCAGCATGAGATATACCGTCGACTCTGGGATTCTCTTTCAACATGGACAAAGGAGCCAGAGGTTGATATCAGACTATTGAATGCATTTAAACCCTGACTGACAACTATAGAAACTTGACACACAACATGTGGACCATCTCAGTATTTAATAAGTGGTGCTAGACAGCTATGGATGCTGCAGGAATCTGATCTAAGGAGAGCACCCCACAATAAAGAAAGGAAAAACGTAAGGGCTTGAACAATGTCACTACCAATCCGCCAGTGTGCAGGGTAAGACGAAACCAAATAATACCACACTGTGCTGAGTCTTTGAAATCAGTATTTTACTCATTTCACTCCTCTGGCTGAGAAGATACAGTTCCGCTGATAAATTTGTGCGAGGGACAGAGAGAAAATGAAATGATGCCTACTTTTTTCTTATTTCACAAAGACCTGTTTGAAGTTGCAATATGGTATCTGTAGGCCCAGACAGATGCACATAAAATGGAATTGAACAATGAATAGCTGGCTCTTATCTGTTCACTGTCTGAAGGGGAAATACATCACAAATGAATTTCACAGGGAAAAAATATGGACATTCTCTATTACAGTAATCCCCATAGAAAGTTTATCCCAAATCGCGATGAAGTTAAACCCAATATTTCCAAATAGATATAGTGCAAAGAAAGCTGCTTTTCTAGAATCATCTCTAAAATGATCTCAAATTTACATTATGAGAAAAAAAAGATTAAACGGAGAGTTTCTTTGATAAAATCAGAGGATGTGAATCTGCAAAGGGGACAATTTCTCTCTCAAAATGAATGTTATGGTGTTGCAATGCTCCAAGTAGGCACTTTAAATTAAAATGGTAATCAAGTGTCTTTGCATTGTCAGGGTAATGCACATCTTCTCTTGCTTAACTGTATCATTTTGGAGGTGAGCAATGAAGTCTGGAGTTAGAGGGAGAGTCTGGGATTAGTGTGCCCTGGCTGGACTTTATTTAGTGACAGCCCCGTCCTGGGACAAAGGTGGGTGTGGTTACCTGTTTGGCTGTGTGCAGCAGTGAGGCGGCCTCGGCTCTGCCTGTCTGTTGGACCATCTGGTAAAAGAGCCCTTCCTGGTTCTGGAGCAGCACATATGGCTCGTCATACTCCTGGATCCTGCCGGCATCCAGAACCTGCAATCACACATACAATGCTGGGTGTGAGTGTGTGTCACTGCCTGTATACTTTACTTCGGGGAAAACTGACATTTCAGCTGTTTCACTGCTGAGTGTTGCATGCAGACAGGGCAAGATGAATGGGGTAACACTAGTTCTCTGCACACTGGAACCATCCATTTGATGTGACTCATGCAACGACAAACACCGGTGCCTGTTTGTGCTCGACAGGGCCACGGACAATAAGCTTAGCCTGTTAGCAGTGTGAAAGTCTAGTGCGCTGACTCCGACAGACTGAAGATCAGTGATTTATCCATGTATTTATCCTGGCATTTCAGCGGCTCAGGGGTGGTCCTCAGTCAAATCCAACAATCACACCTTTCAGGCACTCTAGAAAATTACCATCATTTCTGTGTCATCACATGCCGTACAAACCACACAAAGAATAGTGCCAATTCAAGCAATTTGAAAAAGACTACAATTATATTATAGACAAATTTTAACAAGCTCGATCCCCTTAGAGCAATGACGAGCAGTGTGTTATCGTTAAAGCCCAGTTTCAGGGAGTGTTTAAGGGAGACTTCTGCAGCAGCTGTTATAGTCGACAAGATACTAGGAGATGGAGGTTGGATCTTGGAAAGCATTCTGCGTCTAAATATGGCACAGCTTAAGATTTGGACAAGGCAATTCAGGTGGGCCACAGTTTAGTTCTCCTGGAAGGTGCTACAATCTGGGGGCATTTAACACGCGTGTAGGTGTGAAACAGACCCCGCTGTGCGATATTTGGCTTTTCTCAGCAACCCCTTCAGTGGCCGGGCAGCCACCAGGTCGTGCCCTGCCCTCCACAGACGCTCAACAAATGCCGCCACAAATGGCACTAATTGGCACCTCTGCAGGCAGCAGCAGGAAAGGGCCAAAGATCAAGTGGCCCTGAGCAAAGGCTCAATGAGGGAAAGCTGTGAGCGAGAAATCAGCCCAGCTGTTGCAAGTGAATTGCATCTCTAAAGATAGTGCAGTAGGCTCCTTGAAAAGAAAGGAAGAGGAGTTTGTTAGCTCTGAATCTCAGGTGAGTTTGACGTACGGCAGTGGAGTGCATGTTTTTGTGATTTAATTCCCGTTCTACAACATATTCTGTACACAATGGGAGCTTAATTTATCATAGTTGATAAGATAGAACAAGTTTGTGAAGGGATTTCACAAATGATTCGGGCTGAAAGCTCTGTTAACTAACTGATTACAGAAAGATAGTGATCTCATCTAAAATACTGACTGGAGTGCTGGACAACGGAAAGGTACTGCATTCCTACTTACCAGTATTCTGTCACAGTCAATGATAGTATTGAGCCTGTGAGCAATGGTGAGGACTGTACACTCTTGAAACTTGTCCCGGATAGTCTGCTGGATGAGGCCGTCAGTTCTAAAGGAGCAGGGAACACAACACCTCAGCACAAAAAGCCTGCTTCCTTTAGACCCTTGGGCAGGGAGTTTTACTTAACACTGAACAATGGCACATCAGCAGTGAGGTATGTGCAGTAGTAGGTAAAAACAACAAAGGATAGCAGAGCTCCTTACGTTAACAAAAATTGTTTATTTTGACGTTTATTGTAAAATTAAACGTTAATTGTTTTTTTAATATATTGTGATTTTATTCCAAACCAATTACATGTCATATTTTGTTTTTTCAGTCATACGAATAGTGTAATTGTTTACTTTTGGTGTTTTGGATTATTTACCATTTTATTTGTTTACTGCAGGAAGGCTCTGATCAATCCACCCGTGTGTCGTAGGCTAACGATAAGCCAACTGCAATTGGTCTGCTGTAATGCTCCAATCACAAAATCTTAGAGATATAATCCTTTTACATCCTCAGTTTCCCATCAAACAGCATGCATTATAGTTGATGAGTGTTACATCTGCGCATCTCTTCATGCGCTATTGATTTATTCACAGAAGTGTTTGAACATTTTAGGAATAAGTTGGGTTTGTATAACAACAGTGGTGCTACAGTTTTACTAAACCCAGTTAAAAAAACATCTGGAGTAGCACTAGTTTACAGTATAGCTACAAGTGCAAAGGAGTGCATGTTTCCTTCCTCCCTGACATTGATGTTAAAGGTTTTACTTGTAGACTCAAGTGTCACCTGACCTTGGGTCCACATTGGCTGTGGCCTCATCAATGATGAGGATGCGATTTTTCCGGAGGACGGCCCTGGCCAGACACACCAGTTGCCTTTGGCCCATGCTGATGTTAGAGCCAGACTCAGTCAGCACCGTCTCCAGCTTATTGGGCAGGTCCTCCACTACGGCCTTCATCTGCACCTGCAGAGAGGGAGAGCAGAGCCCCAACCCTTCATTACCCCTTCATAAAGGCTTCCTGTGGGGATGTCTTTAAAGAGCTATCCAAACACACCCATTAACCGCCTGGCACAATGCAGGGCCAGGTCCACTGATGACCTTGGCCAGTGCTCTCTTGTGGCCAGCCTCTAGCTTTAATCCAGGCCACCAAACCCATTCAGAGGCAGGACCAGGAGCTGAAGCCCTTCACTGTGGGGGGAGCCTTCATCCTGGTTGGCCTGACTGCCCAAACACATCTCCCCCAGCATTTTCAATGGTTCCCAGTTACAAGCCGTACATTGAGCTGGGCCCCATGGCCCTAATGGGATTTCCCCCCATGACTTGTGGCGAGCAGGGAGGCTGAATGGCAGCATTGTACAGCGGGACAGAGGGATCCCCCCCTGGGCCGGCGAGGGGGAATCATTCAGAGCCACGCTGGAGTACCTCTTGGAGTGCATTCCACAGGTCCTCATCTGTGTGCAGCCTGAAAGGGTCCAGATTCTTCCTCATGGTGCCCGTGAAGAGAACTGGGTCCTGTGGATAGATGGATATAGAAAGAGAAGGCCGTGGCCAGTTAAGATAATGACAAGGGGGAAGATGTATGAAAGGGTTAAGACAAGCTTTATAGAGCGCCGCTAGGCAATGTTTGAGGGGAAGATGTTCACAAAGGACTTGCTACACTCAGGAGTTCTATTCAATGATCTCTAAATATGCTTCAATAAGTTGATCTTTTTACTTGGAAAACCAGCAATTGTGCACTGGCATTGGTGGACAATAACTGTGCGTCATTGTCTGAATATATAATATGGCGGAAAAAGTGCCATCTAGTCACTGTTACCATACAAAGACTTTCATACAGCAGCTGTATTAGAAATGATAATCTCACATTGTCTGCCAAAAGTAACAGCTTTACTGCACAAGCATTTGTCACAAGGAGTTATCACATCAGTTTACTATCCTCATAAAAGGTTAGTCTCAGATCTTAGACAGCTAGGATGTCCAAGATATGTGTTTATGTTGAGCCGCACACACCTGTATCAGTTTTCATCGGCACAGTCATCTTTAAGAGAGTAAATAAAGCTCTCTATTACAGAGCCGATGAACGAGCCCACGAGTCCACAGGCATTGTTCCAACATGCCACTCTGTTTGTGGTAAACCTGATAAGCAAGAGCAAGCCGGCATCTCCTTGTGTCAGGTCAGATATTTATTCATAAATGCTGATCCAGTGCTGAAGTGATTTACTGAACCCCTCCGAGGACTCTCCCAGCTCGTCATACGGAGAACGTGCTGCCTCTCATGGTACAGAGCTGCTGTAGATAAGCTTTTCATATGGCTTCTTTTTCCCCCATCAGTGAACAAATACGGCTGCGCTTTCCTTTGAAACATAAGACCGAATTTATGACACTTAAATGGTTATAGTGACAATTTTTAAAAAGCTTTAAAGAGATGTGGCCGAGTCTATCACAGGGAATAGAGGTGACGCGTAGCAGCAAACAAATGCCTATAAGAAAAACTGATAGACTTCAACTGTATCCTCAACAGTAACGGCAATGCGATAACTTCAGTTTACTCAACATATTAATCTGGTAAATTTGAGATAAGACCAGGAGCGAGATAAAAGTACACAAAGGCTGAGTGTCCTGAATTAAGGTTATAGTACTTCTAGTGCGAATGTGACTCACTAACACACTTTCATCTCTGCTCATTTACAGGTCAGCAGTCAGTGCTAAATTAAGCATAAACTCAGGTATGTAGGCACACAGATGTATGCAGCACACACCTCTCAAATACAAAATCAAGTCTCAACAAACATGTAGGTCAGAAAACTCAGGACTAACTGCTCAATTTTCATCCAGAAAAAGTAAAGCTTGTAGGACTTTCATGCTTGCTACCTGTGCCTTAGAAAATGTTACACCTCTTTACTTCCAATGAGCTTTTCCCTCTGTCACCAAAATACCGCCTTGTCATAAAGCCAACTGAAGTCCCAATTCAAGCTAGTTTTGTGACACACGTTAATTGAGGATTCAATGTTCGGTCGGAAAAACTGCTTTCAAGCACAGCTTTCCATAGAACGATTATGTGCTCCACCAATTCTAAGCTCTATGTTTGCCACAAAAAATCATTTTTTCCTAAGTCATTCCTGAGAATTCAATAGAAGCTGAAATAGATCCTTTTTCAACGCAATATGCTAATAAATGCTTATCATAATCAAATCTGTGGGTGGCAAATAATGAAACTCCTCACTGGCAATGTATAGTATACATATCACACTCAAAATGCCACAGGAGAAGCCACACCTCACAATTTATATCAAAATTATTTTTCCATTTTAAAGGCTGACTGAATATCATTTCATCTCTGACGTCTCAGAGGAGAACAAAAAGGCTTTCAGATGGATTTGTGTAAATCCAAGAGACTTGGTCTGTACAAGTTTGTAAAACTAAGAGCATGATATAGAGAAACTCTACTAGTAAGAATTCATATCGTGAAAATGCAATACAGTCAGTATGTGATGCAGATGGTCATGCAGTTAAAGTTCTGACTGGTAACCTGCCACTTTGTGCAAGTCTCGCCCAGGAGAGACAGAAAGAGTAAATAAAATCACATCAAACACACATCACATCCATCTCAAACTACTTTGGACGAGGAAGTAAAACTTTATCTGCGGTAGTAGCAATGCCAGAAACCTATCAAATCCACTGAAAAGCGTTAATGAATCTGTTTTTGGGCATCTTGGCTGCACCCTCGAAATGTTTGAGACTTGGGCTAAGTGACGGTGTACAAGGGGACTCTGACTGTGAGGATGGGGGAGACTTCTTCTAAGCAGCTTTCCCATGTTTGGGGGGTAGAGGGCTAATCCTCTGTCAGGGATGGGGAACTGCTCTCTTCACAGTACAGGCCGTGGGAGTCTTCTCCCCTCCCTCCACTCTGCTGACACTCACCCGCAGGCTGGCATTTTCTTAATGCCGTATCAGTTTCAAGAAGCGGAAATAAAGTTAAACTGTCTCAAGGCATCCGTTTGTCTCACTTTCAGAAATCCCCTGAGAGACGACTGTAAATTTCCTCACTTGTTTTAGCTTTTTAAAAGCCAGGCGTATAAAAAAAAGGGCCAAATCATGAAGGTGTCTGTTACCAGTGTTCATCTGACATTTCAGACGATTCTCAATCATGAGGATTCAAAAGAAGTAGAGAAGAAGTCAAAGTGAAGGTCCAGCAGTTTGAGAAAAGGACAAATACATTAAACACAACATTATGTTGAAAGTTGGACTTCTGTACCTAGGTTTTAATATATTATTATGTCTAATATTTTATTATGAGTTATCCATTAGTATACAGTTGTATATGTCAAGACAGAACAGTTGAGACTGAGGGCAATTTTAAAAGCGCACCTGTGGGATGATGGACATTTTCTGGCGGAGGGTGTGCAGACCAATCTCAGAAGTCAGAAAACCATCAATCATTATTCTTCCCTCAGGTTCTGCCAGCCGGAACAAGGCAGAGATCAGGGAGCTTTTACCAGCACCAGTGCGTCCAACAATGCCAACCTACAGTGGAGGAATCAGAGCTATTCTTACATCTGTAAAATATTTCACAAATTCACAGAAAAAAAGGGTTATTAATCATACTTGTGCTTTTTTTGTTTCATGTCACAGAGGAACATCTCATATGGCTAAGTATAATAGAGCCACTTGTATTGTGTGGCTATTGAAATATATCAATGGAAAACATAATATTCTACAACAAGCAGGTATAACAAATCACTTTTTTGACAGTAGTCATATGACTTTGGCATATAGTTTAGAAAATGCTAGACATTTAAAACAAGAATGATTGAAGCCTCTGTTGAACATTTATTAGTCACATTGCAAAACAAAAAATATTCTTGTATCTTGTTTGTATCATTTTTAAGCTTATTCACATGGCATCGGAGGAACCCATCTTGGTACCATCAGTATCATTTTGTTTTGGACCTTTTCCATGTTTATGATTCAAGGCAGCTATTTTAAGGTGTTCTATATTCTATAAAAGTGCTCATTTCATAGTACAACAGTGTCGTGCATTTCATATGCCAACGTCTGTAGGTTGGGAACTTTTAGTTACTCCCTATAACTCCAGGTCTATGATAACTGGTGAAACCATTAAACAAGGCTCTATAGGTTTCATAGGCTTAACCACTCATCTTTTTGTATCTGTGTATATCATGTACTGTGCAAGCCAACCAATCAGGACGTTAGACGAAGACTGTGTTCAGTGAGCGTAGCCCTGCATGAAAAAAGTGTAGCCCTCTCATTCCTTTGAATGAGGCCTGAACTTGGTTCAACTATTGCCACAGTGACATCATCCAGCAAGACGGTGTGTCGGCCCGAACAGAAACCTCCAAGCACACATTCCTGGGGAATGACTTTGTACCAGGTACACAGTATCTCAACAGTTCCAAACCCCAAAATTGTTGTTTCGAAAGACAACATTGTTGTCATTGTAGAAACTTTCCAGAGTCCTTTCTGTGAGTACTGTAAGCCGCAGAGCAGGATGTTTTGCATATGAGAAGACTTTGAATTCACAAATCTGTTGGTTCCGAGATTGTATTTCATGTCTTAACCTGAAGCCTGAAGCAATTTGCCCTCTCCAGCATGCAGCAACGCAGACCTTTGCTGTGTTTTAATGCATGGCTGATTTCGGTCTGAACACTACCTAAGAGTCTACTGCCATGCTAGCGGCTCTGTGAGGCTTTATATACTGTAGATACAGCAGTGCTTTGAGCTTAATGCTAACATGCTCACAATGACGTTAACAGGCAGATTCTTTGACGGCATAATGGTTACCATATAAGTCTTATTTTAGCATCTTAGCATGCTAATAATTCCCACGAAACACAACATAGCTATGCTAAAGGTATTTCATCAAATATCAAGTACTGAACAAATTAAAATTGTACCTGATAGTAGGCGTACTAGATGAAGGTAACTTCATTCAGTGTGTCTAGTGGGAAAGCATCACCCTGCCATTACTGTGGTGTGAAAACCTGCAGGTCTAGCCAGTGGCTCCACTGTTGCATACCCAAATCATGCCATTCACACAGACCATGGCCAGTCTAGATCAAACTGTTTTTGGCTGACTACTGAGTAAATCCCACGACAAAGACCGAAACGCAACCAAGAACCAAATGGAAATGGTGACAACGATGACATCACAAGGCCATTCCACTGAACTGGGCTGCTTATGCCACACGCTGCTGCCTGCCAACACATAGGCTTGTTAAATGCCATTAGCCAATTGACAACCTTTTGTTTGATTTTTTTCTACCCTCCCCTCCCCGTTTAGGTTGAGAGTGCTGAAGGACCAACCTCAATGATCCAGGATATTAATGACGTAGATGATGGGGTTTGTCTAAATGTGGCACATACCGTATATCTACAAGCACAACACTTGGGTGTACTGAAAGGTCACATTAACTTTTACTTTAAACCAAAAGAACAGAATGCTAATTGACAAAAAGCTAAGGGTTGTGCAGTTGGCTGAAACAATCCTCAAGGAAACACAGGTGATTATCACAAGAGAGATGCAGGAATGCACAACTAGATGCCTTTACCCGGCCTTTGTTAGAAGCATTTCAGATCAGAAGAAAACGTTCCCAAAAACCCTTGTGACCTCATGTCAAGAGTAGTCACAGACACATTTACTGATAGTATAATACGACAGAGCTCTCTTCTGCAGAGGCTGCAGCAAAGAGTGCACAGAGAGCAGCTCACAGAATATGCATCCTCCAAGTTAAACAGAAATGGGGTACTGTGGAAGCATGCATTGAAAAGGCTTCACCACAGAGCACAAAATATCATAGACACATAAACCTCTCAGGACCAAGACATATGCATTTCACCCAGGTGGTTACAGGGGTGAGATTATGGACAAAGGCTTTTAGACTTTTTCAAAGAGGAAGTAGGAGAAAACATTGCTGCAGCCACTGAATCACAAATGGGGCTGTTGAATAGGAGCTACACACATTGGGTCATCCTTTCCCAGCAGAAATCACCTCTGTGCTAGTCAGCAAGCACTGGTTCACTGTCTAAACTACTACTTGTATTCAGTACGTGTATTCAGTCTGTTGAGTTTCTTCTCCTGTCTGTAAAGCTCTATGTATCTTTGTTTAGAAAATTGATATTCACAGAAATATTTTCAGCTGCACTTTGCTCTCCATAATCAAGGTATCATATCATGAATTCCAAATGGGCTTGCTTCGGGTCCTCTCATATCACAGGGATGGGCACCAGGAAGAGCCTCCTCCCTTGTCCTCTGGCTACACAAGCCAAAACAAGTCAAAAGACTGTACATCCTTAAGTCGGGTCACATCTGCCCTTTGGTGCTTTGCATGCCCATTTTAAGCATGTGGATACATAAGGATATGTCTTAAGGGAAAAAAATTAACACACTGATGGCTGAATGACCAGATTTTTCTAGAATATGGCAGATCAAAGGCCCTGCTATGTAACTTGTTATATTTGTATAACACCCATTTATAAGTTCACACTAATTCCATTACACTAATTGGCAGTGAATGTAAACAAAGGTAATATTAAGCTATTTGAAAAAATTCTCAAAATAACTGTCTCACAATGCACGTGAAACTTTCCTTGGCCTTCATTAATCAAACTAAGAAGAAAAAGCTTTTCTCATTTTACTTTTCCATCTCATTTCAGACAAGCAAAGTTCATTGAGGAAAGCAGATTCTACAGTTAAATTGTATCTGCAGCATAACAAAATGAAAACGCAAAGGACTGTGTATCATTGACCGTAGAGATGAGTAATATGCCCTTACGAAGCTATTGCTCACCAAACTGAAAAGGTGCACTCCGTGAAGATCACCGCCAAGTGTGTCTGCAACAACCACTGCTGTAATGTGTGAATAAATGAATACAACCCACCCATCTAGACACAAATGGGCTATAAAGCGTTGTAAAACACACTTCATTCAACGTCAAAAGTAAGCGGCAATATATGCAGGCACTCAACTTGAAGATGTTGTATAAGACATACAATCAAAAGCCAAAAACTAAATGAAACTCAACAAGCTGTCTGCCCGCATAGTAATGGCAGAAGTATGTGCATTAGTAGTTCAGTTAGCTGTTAACTGTGTGTGCAAACTGTTTTACCCCACCGCTACACGGTGGGTCAGCTGGGTTATCACTAGCAGCCCCTACTGGCCAGGGGCCAGTTAAGAGTTGTAAGTAAGGAGTCAGCAAGCAGTCAATGGCAGTATAAAACAGGCATTAATAGGTGTTTTGAGAAAGTGTGAGTCACAGAAACCACAAGAGGTCCTTGAGCTTGCAGCCATAACTGGCCGCCCACAATATTATGCAGTTTTCTGCAGCAGAATGCAAGATTAGCCTTGGACAGACATAGAGGTGTGCACTCACTCACAGACACACACACACGCACACACACACTAAACCAATTGCATGATCCTCCTAGTGTAGATAATAACAATGGAAGGTCAACTGTGGTGTTGCAGTGCGTTGTGTGTTTTTATACGATTATGTGCAGTAAGTGACTGTAGTGAGGGCCAGAGTGAATGTATCTTGTACTGTAGGTGCAGATTTCCTTGTGAAAGGGTGTCAGGGGAACTGTCAGGCTGCACAAAGCCTTTCACCTCCATGGCATGTGACAGAGATCCCTCCCAGGGGCTGTCAGAGCCAGGGCCTCTGCACTTATCAACCCATCCATTGTGAAATCAGCCGCCCTGGCCAACCATAGCCATGCAAAGTACACCCCCTGCATTAAACACAATTTCAATCATCCTCAACCATCTCCCTCTGCTTCTCTCTCTCCACCATCGCCCATCTCCCTCGGCCTCTCCTCTCCTCTCATAGTGAATAAACAGTTGTCACTGTCAGGTTGCTCAAAATGCAAATTGGGAACAAATGGATCCACTTGAACAGTCTTAATTACATGATATGTATTCCATGAATCACAAATGGTATAGTCCTGAAGATTCAGCAGCACAATATGGTGTCCCTTTAATAATTGATTTCAAAATAATGCCACACAAAAAGGAATCACATCACGCCTTCTACACTAGCTGCATATCAACCAAAGTCACGGGCTGTGCACGCCAGTAAGCATGCACAGGTGGTAATAAAGACAAGAACCTTTTCTCTTGATGCGATGACGACAGTCAAGTTCTTTAGGACCAAACGATCACCGGCACTGTAAGAGAAGTTGACTCTGTCAAAAGTGATGGACCCCGCCTTGGGCCAATCATTCGGCGGCTGCTTGTCCGTCTCCCAGGGTGCTTCACTCTCCAGCTCCGCATACTCAACCACTCTCTCCACTGATGTCATCTACAAAAGATAAAGCAAGGTTTTGCTCTTTTGATCACTTGAAACTATTGAAAATGGCAGTACTTCAGCTTCAGTCAACGTAAAGTTATTCAAAGAACAAAAAACAGCAAATATGACAACATGTCCTCCTAGTATTTCAAATGTAACCATCTCAAAGAGAATCATATTTAGCCGGTGAATTAGTGTTTTATAGGAGTATTCCAGTAATGTAGTATTGCACTTCCATAAAGCTGGGGGATCACTGATGGATTAAAAAAAAAAAAACGTGGCCACAATGAAAGAAGAAGAGGCCGACATAAGATATCTTTTAGTCTCTGAATCAAGTCCAAATCTGGAGCCTACATTTCCCACAATGCAACTTAGCTGTGTCTTTCTTTAGAGCCTCCACATGGCTGCTTTGAACGTCGCTTACCCTACTGCCCACGTCTTAGTTTTCTGAAGTTTACGCTTCATAGTCCTCACTGACTTTGTTGACCTTGTGCACACTGCACACCAATCAGCAAGCAGTTTAGTGATGACACATGGCTTTCGTACCATGATACTCATAGTTTATTTGGTGTCTATTTGTAGCACAAGCATTTAGTTGTGCTTTACTTTGTCTTTAGATAAATTTGCCTGAAATCATTGAAATTTATTTTTCTTTGAGTTACCAGTGCTGAGGGTGCCGCTGCTGGTTGTTACTGCTGGAGGGAAATCGTGTCATGCTGGAGCAAAATATGCACCCTTTGAAGCAGAGCTGTTTAATAAAGTAGCCAATCAGAATGTACCAAGTGCCAGCCACATCATGGGGCGGGGGGATTTGTAGTTTAGAGATTTTGTTTATTTCTTTAGACTATATTGTTTTGTTGATTGCTAAAATAGTAGACCCCTGTTTCTTGTATTTGTAGTTCACGTGGTAGTGTTTGTTTTTATGTTATCCCTTTGTTTCGAAAATGGTCTAATCAGCCATTATTAGTTAAATTCTGTTTAGTTGACCTCTTTTATACGCCCAGAACTTTGTCACATCTTTAGTAAATTGTTTGTTTCATTTTGGGTAAATAAAACGCTCTCTCGTGAAATGAGTTTGGTGATATCTGCTCAAAATCTAAACTGAAGTTAAGTGTTCAAATGTAAATGTCCTCACCATGTTCTCGATCTCTGCACTCTGTCTGACGCCCCACTGGAACATGCCTGTGAGTGTCACTGCATAAGATAAAGTCAGACCCACTGCACCTGGTTCCAGTCCTGAAAACATAGTAAACATACAGGTGGGAGTTCATCGTCATAGTTTCACAAATAAAGTCTCACACGTCAACAATGTGTCACGTGGTTTAGCTAAAGTCCATACCATCCCTGAGGTAAAGGCAGCCAAAAGCAGTGATGGTGACAAATATTGAGCAAATTCCATCAAGACGGACAGCAAACCAGCGAGAAGTAGTCAGGAATAAAAACCAGGCCTCTGTTAACAAACAAAAACACACAGTTTATACAATACATGTCATCTCTACAGCCTAAATATTGCTAAAATTTAAAAATTTAACATTAGCCTGAATGGGTTTGATAAAAAGTCATTACCCTTAACTGAAATATAATTTTTTTTATCTTTTCAACCTGAGTGAAGATCTTGATATTCATCAAACATTTGCTGAAACCACTGCTGAACCTTGAAGGCACGGATGGTGCTCAGTCCTTGGAGAGAGGAAGAAAGGTGGGAGAATACGGGACTCCGAGCTGAAAGAAATATATGCACACACCATATTTGTTAGTTAGCATTTGAGCAAACATGCATCAATGATGCTTAGTGCTGAAACATAGTCAAAGTTGATGGACAATATTTCCCTGATGTCCAAAATATTAATGTGAAAATGTTGCCCAGAGAATCTTTTTGTTGCCGATGTTTGCATTCCCCCTGATGTAAATTTAAAATATAAAACTACTGTTTTTGTTTTGTTGTTTGTCATTTCTTTACTTTTGCAGCAAATGGGCTACGACTACATTTTGTTATGCAACCCTGTTGAGTAATGACAATAAAATATCCTTGAATCCGTAAAATCAGCTATTCATACATGTAAAAAAAATAACATTTTTCAACACAAATGAATTCCTTATTCGATTCTAAGAGCAGTTTTAAAGAGTTTAAACCTTCATTTTCTTTTATATGTGTACATGGTTTCAGAACATATTTGCTTTTATTCATCCTGCTTTTATTACTTCTTTTATGTTAACATTCTGTATTTTCAAGTGAGCTACTCAGTCACATTGTGCTTTCAGAAGACGAAGACAAAGAAACTGTTATTTAGTAATCAATAGTGAGATATGTACTGGATCATACGAACATTCAGTATGTCCCAGATGCCAAATAATTTTGATTTAGGGAAAGGTTTCAATTGAGTGGTCTTTTGTTGTTTTATTTCTTAAGCTTACAAAACCAAAGACAAAACCTAAATGTTTCCTCTGGGCTATTTAATAGAACTTTTGTTCTTTAAGATGATAGAACCTGTTGGCCAATGTGCATTTGGGCTCTCAGCCCAGAATAAAATAGATGAACTAAAGCCTGCAATGGCCTAGTCATGCCCACTTGGCATTTTTCCCATTGTATGTGATGTCATGAACTCCCGTCTTTTGAGGAAACTGCGTGTGGCCGAGCCATAGGCCAATGGCACCTTTAGCCTTTATGCTAATGACCATGGCTTTCCTCAATGGTCTATTAGCATTCCTGTGGTCTGCTTTTGTCTCTTACCACAAATGGACATGCCCACCCCACCACCACCACCAAAAAATAAAAAATAAATTACTGGTAGACTCTAGGCGCTTGATGTCTCTAGAGGTCTGCAGGAAGTAGCATCGCAGAAACAGGAAGACAGCAAGAAGGGGAACAACGGGAATAAGGATCCAGGGGATGATGACGGCAGCTACTGCAATCACTCCGATGACTTGGAGAAATACCTGCGACAGAAAGAGAAATAGAAAGGAGCACAACGCTATCAAACAGTAATACAAAGTGAAAAGCTCCACTGCTGCTGTGTGGGCTATCACCGGGGCAGTGAGGCCTCTTTCTTCAGGCTAAACAAGAGAAACTCTTTCAGTTGTATTTGTGTGAGACCATCACAGACATACAGTAAGGTAACAGCAGGTTGTGGGACTGAGGTTATGTGACTCACAGTGTGAAAGGAAAACGACCACATCGCTAATTCTCACTTAGTAGCAGGTGAGAATTTACCACTTGGCCACTGCAGCTCATATCCCTGGCTCCCTCGGGCTTTCCCTTCAACACTTCTGGCCTGTAAGCCTCCCTGGCAGAGCAGCCAGCCAACAAGCATGGCCACAGTGACTGGCAGAGGGTTCTGGGAACCACACTGTGGGTATCTGATACATCACACTCAAACCACACAGCCCTCAACAACACAGTGACTCATCACCCGTGTTAATGGCTCCGTGACACATCTAGACCAGGATACCAGAGCTGCCTAAACAGGATTGAAGGCAATGACGACATCAAAGCACCCAACCCTGCACCATGTTTAGAAACAGATTTAAGAATCTGATAAAGAATTATATTATATACACAAGCTGTTCAAGCACTTTTGATAATTTGATAATAAGTACGCTGACAATATTTCAATACTTTTACTCTAGGATTTTGAATGTAGGACTTTTAGTGGAGTGTGTTTACTGAGTGATATTGGTACTTATTTTCTGAAATAAATGATGTGAATACTTCTTCCACCACTGCACATGCGAGAGACCATTTCTTCTTGACTGAAAGGTATACTGTGTTACGTATTTCATATTCGATTGATAGATGATAAAAATGAAACCTCACACCCTGAAATTAGACACATCCTAAGAGACGAATCCTAAAACGTGGAGATTAGGATCGTGCTGTTACCTTCAGTGGTCTCAGACTAGCCCAGAGAGATGGAAATTTAATTTAGCACCTTAATTACGGATGTTATCTGCCACTTAAGCACACATTTAAGCATGATCACTTTCGGTGTAGTTTCATGATGAAAAGCTACTCAATTTCGTTTGCAGTTCAGATAAGAGGGTATTACTAGTCGAACCATTGCTGTAGTGGAGCCCACACAATCAAACAGTGAGTGGAAGCTACTGAGCACAACTGATCCCAAGAATTTCACAGTACATAAGTTTCAATCTTAGCCTTGATGGAAGGCTACCAGACTGCAAAGTGAGATGGTGGCCCACGAGCCGTTACTGCATGTTATCCAGCCTTCCCTTGAGGGGATCAAATATCAACTGAACAAATGTCTTATCAAATATTCTATTTTTCTTTCACTCTCCTGCTGCTGATTGGTGACACGGTGACACTGCTCATTCACGTCTGCCAATTGGTTCCTTAAATTCTAATTGTGGCCCATTTCAGTCGGAGGCCACAGAGGTCCGAGTCAGGCTTATCTGACAGTGGGGACAGAGGAGGAACAGGAACCATTAGATAGGAGTCTTGCCTCCTCCTGCTCCCCAGGGCCCACTGTCGCCAAGGCCCTGTTTGATGTGATCCATTTGCATGGTCTGGCGCTTATCATGTCAGCATCGGGAACACCGTGGCCCCCCCACCCACACTACACACACACACACAGATGATTCAGATAAGTGATCCTATAAGCATACCCCCCCCCCCCCCCCCCCCGGACTACATCCATATCTCCAATTAAACCACACAGGAACAGAAAACTCCCAAAGCCACATCCCACTGCACATAAAAGCGGATAAAAGGATGAAAGGTTTTGTATACAAACAGTTTAAATAAAGAATTACCACTAATTGCTCTTTAGCAAGAAAAGAAAGCTACCGCACGCATCTGATTCAGTCATTCAAGCAAACTAGGCGCGCTGCTGTGTCCAAAGACCATTGAGATTTCTGCTGACCCTAATTGCTTTATTTCCTCAATGATTTTATCAGCTCTTTGATGTCAAAATAAATGCAGAAAATTGAAGTTAATTGCTATATTTGTGCTCAGCAATGATAGCGACTGTTGTTCCACAGCAGAAAATAAACACTTGCCTTTAATTAAACATCCCTCCGGACACGAAGAATCGGTATGCTTTTTACAACCTTTTTTTTCATCCTCCCTTTATTTACTGACAGTGTGCAATACTCGCCACGGGGGAAGAAAAGTGCAAACAAAACAGGAAAGGAGGGGAAAGCATGGCAAAGAAAATTCCTCAAAAGAAGTCCTCTGTCATCGCTGGAATTTTTTTTCACTCCACACTTTTCCGTGACAGAGCGGCACAATAAGTTGCAAGGGTCAGTGGTACTGAAACAAAACAGGGCTGTTCCACCCGGGCTCTGGAACAATAGAAGTGACCCAGTCCATTCTACTCTGTCTTTGGGCTTTATTTTAGCATTAAATGCCCAGATGCTATGGCCTTTCTTTGGGAGAAATGACTGTGGACACCTCCTTCACATTTTCCCTTTCTGGGCCATTTTCACTTCATAAAGCTGCAGTCAATGTGTTTTGTGTGTGGTGAGGAGGGTCTGACACATACTGTGGTGGTCTCAGTCGCTGTCTACATTGGTGGCTCAAGTAGTCCTAGGATTAGGCCTTTGTGTGCTGTGAAAAGGTAAAAGAAGTCACTTATTTGGGCTCAGTCAAGCTGCTGATTTCCAACCCCATTTTGGAAATAAGAGAAAGGCTTTGAAATGCGGTCTCTCTCTCTCTCTCTCTCTCTCTCTCTCTCTCTACTATAAATCACTTGTGTCCAGCAAATGCATTCATTCAGTCATTGCTCCTTTCTCCCTCTCTTGAAAACAACAAAAAACATTTCTAAATGTTTACGAAAACAGCAATTCACCAAGACAAAAGTCACCCACAGAAAGCATAGAGTGCATTATCGTCACCATATTGACATGAGGTGAGATTCTAGATAAGATTGTGACTTTGTTATGTAAGTTCCCAGGCTCAACGGACCCCTGGCCTGGCCTGTATGTCTGTGTAAGAGCAGCTGAGGTGCTGGACCGCAGCATCATGGGAGACCACACATACACACACTGGAAGCTTTTGCTGGCCAATGCTCGCCATCAAATGACCATGTGTGGTATTGCTGAGTGGCCAGTTAGGCACACCCATAAGCACACACACACACACACATACACAAAAACACACACCAATACACCGAGACTCACAGTTTTCTGGTTTATTTGTTACACTAATTTGACGAATAAGTGAAAAAATACAAAAAGTAGCACAGTTCATCTTTAGGCTTCTCACCTTTCTGGGTCACTTGTATTTTTTCACCCTGTGCGGGAAGACAATGGCACTGTCGTAAAACAATGCTCAAAGGGGATTTATGGCACAGCCTATATATTTCCACACAGGACCATCTCCTGTGTTTCTCAGTATAACCTGTGTAACGCCCGGAGGCAGTGCATTCTTCACTTCTTCTGTCACCAGCGTAGTGAAGAAGAGAGAGAAAGCCGGTGAAATCCCATCCTACAGCACTCACGGTTACGTCAGCAGTTCTCAAATCCCACAAAGCCACTGAAAAGGCCTGACACACAATGTGCCACAATATACAGACTCATACAACGATCGACCCGCCAGTGTTTTTAGACAATGGCCATCTTTGCTTAGTGCCTGTGTGTGTCTTCTGTGCTGGGTTTGTGTCTGCATACCGCACACATGCACACCCTCTTTCTCTCACACGCACTGTAAGCTAATTTATCTCTTCCAGGGGACTGTTGGTTGCTGTAATTTATGATTCATAAGCCAGTGTTTATGCATGTTTATATGTCATTAACATTGGCGAGAGCCGGCTAAATCCCACTTAAATGAAAGTAACTGTCAGCTGGTGTCTTGCCATGCACATGCTGACAAACTGAATTTGTATGGATGGTTTAGAAGACCTATGAATGTAGTTATGGACCTCACAGTTAGTGATGTGACTTGGTCAAGAGCCTTCACAAGAAATCCTCCACTGAAAGACCCCTGTACTCACCCCTCATTGTCTTGCCCTCCTCATCTGCCCCCTCTGTGAAAATAGAGCCAACCCAGGATTTAAAGGTCAAGTCTGCACAAAGGCAGACAGTCCCCGAAGCCTGAGGTGTTTTTAATTGACATTTCTGTCTTTGTCCCCTGACCATAAAGAGAGGGGAGAAAGAGCCTTTTTCCCCAATACACTAAATTAGTACTAAATGAGACCAGTGAAAAAAATAGGGCTCTGGGGTGTAACCAGGTTCCCCCAGCTTGAGGGAATCCCCTTGTTAGGCGGGTATGGGGGCAGTGCTGAGGGGCTGTGAAGTGCTTACTCCACCATAAAGGGGGAGGCTCTGGTGCAAATCCCCACACAGTAGCGGCCTCTCCCCATAGAGGGAGATAAACCAGTTAGGGCATTGTTTATGAAGTTTCACTTTATTCTCCCCTGACAACCATTTAAACAATGACTATGGGGAAATGTCCCTCCGTGAATGAGCAACAATAGTCAGGACCAGCAGCTTTTCTGTGCGGCTAATACTTTGATAAAAAAGGAGTGAAAATCATCCTTCCTGAAAGCATTAAAGACTGCTCCATGAAAGACACCTGCAAACAAGAGCAGCAAGCAGCATAAACAAAAGTGTTGTGTCCAAAGGATGCCACCTTTGTGCTCTATCCCAATCACTTCCCACTTTCTCCTGCAGCAAACAACTGGCAGAAATAATGTGCATATGATATATACACTCTTACTCTAACAAGTTGTTAAAAGCTAGCTTTCCCTGCAATACAGACACACGGTTAATAATAATCTCGCGTCTTGTATTTCATGATAAGACAGGTAATAACTTATATGGTGGAATGGATAAGTCAAACTTGGTGTACAGTGAGTATATAAGTGCAGCACAAGTGTTTTTAGTCTACCTTCACTGTTTTCAGATGCACCTATGCGCCTTCTACGAACTTATTATTTTACTCCAGCCATTATTCACCTTATTATCAAAATGAGGGAAACTATAGCAGACAAAAAGCTTTTGTGCATATGATCTTTTGTGCTTTCAGCATTTAAGATGGCTTTTGTCTACTGTGAGATGGGTATCTGCCACAAACATCACTCAGGCATTGTGAAGGGGGGATTCGTTTTCAGCACGCCTTTGTTCTATTCTTTGGCCCTAACCAAAGAGCCACGCCTGCTCCTCTACCTCGAATTGTGCAGCGAACATTCCCTTCTTTGTGGTGCGAGGTGCATGAGCTGGCTCATCTCCGCAGGCTTTCGTGGGAGATGGCTGTCACGGTGGCAGGGTGGCATTTGGTAACCCAACCTGGTTATGCACGAGGGTGGCCCTCGGCTACCAGGCCTCGAAGACTGTAGAGCATTAGGTGAATTGCGCTGAGAGGGGCAAGTCCCGCTCTGGATCTGTTCCAACTGACCTGTCCCCTTTTCCCCTCTACCACGCTTCCAGCTCCACTCCTGCAAACACATCGTACGCCTGCTGCTCACACTTCTTCTCTTTGCCACTCAACGCATTAACCCCTCCTCGCCTCCCCACGGTTTTCCTCCACATCATCCCCATCATCCTGTGGCCTTTATTTCCTCTTTGGTACCTTTCTCTCTCCCAATCGCCTTGCTTAGTCTCCAAACACATTCTCTCAAGATGCCGCTGCTGTTGTGTCACACGGAGGGAGCCACGCCCTCAGCCTATGTGCTCACTTTTATTAAATCTGTGCAGGCGCTGGGCCGCGCTGGCGGGTAATCCTACAGTAATTGTTTCCAGATTAGGGGACCCGGACCACAAAGCAGGTTTAGCCAGGCATGAAATGGCCTTCCCATGCTGCAGCGCCAGCGACCAAACCTGCCGAGGTGAGACTCACCTGGATAAAGTCCACGAACGTCCATGGGAGCAGAGAGTCCAGGTAACCGATGTCCTTCGAAAACCTGTTGAGGATTCTTCCTGGAAAACACAAAAGCACAGATTAGATGACATTAGAGTAGATACTATATGTAAGACACAATCACACGATTGACAGCGGAATTTAGTTTTTTGGTGAAAAAGATGCCAAGTGTATCATTTGTACAATCAGTAGAATGTAGTAAAATTAGGTGAAAGAATGTGTGATGTCTATTTATGCAGTATGAAGGAACAATTGGAGTATTTATTTTGAAATATTAAAGATCTACCTTGAACTAGTCCTATATGACATTTGGAAGAACGAATCTAAGCAAAATAAAAAGATACATGTCTTTTTTTTTTAATCCCTTAGCTAATAAAAGCTAAGGGATCCCTTAATAAAAAAAAAAAGAAAATGTATCTTGTTTCAATTTCCTTCTAGTCTCACCAGACTACTGAGCAACTGTTACCAACGTCCCCTCCAATTTAACAGAAAAGAGCTTATACACTGTGAGTGTGATATCAGAAGAAAAACACAGGCCTATCTAGATTAAACAATGAATCATTATTTGTCTGGCATTTCAAAAAGACTGCCCTACTCTTGGCTGAATACATGAGGGAACCTTTTGTTTGGAAACAAAGGGCAACAGAAGCTGCATACCTGCCTTTATGCTCTGACTGGCAGCGTCAGTGACGTTAATTGAGTTGCCTCCATTCTGCTCAGGTGTTCGTTATTTTGGCTGGTGCTCTGCAGGTGCTGTGGCAGTCCTTTATTGTGACTCTTTAAGTAACTTTGCTCCCCTGTTCTGATCCCGCAGCACATAAGATTACGCTCCAGCTGTTTTCACACACTGTGTATTGCAGGGTCAGTGATAGCAAATCCCAACACTACACTACCTAAAGGCAGGCAAGGAAGAAAGGTTTTCTCTATCTCTGTCCCTGAAGGAAGCCCTTCGACTCACAGAGGCAGACAAAAAGTACAAGAACAGTGCCAGTATTGCCACTACTGGGACTGAACTCAAGTTAAAAGACACGGACAAGCTGTGTAGATCTGTTGTGTATAGTGTACATTCCCCTGTCAAAGCGCCTCCAAAATGGTGTCATAATGTTAAAGCAACCCAAGATGACACATCACTGAGCAAACAGTAACATCTATTTGCGGAGAATGTAAATAAAGCAGCACTCACATATTTAGAGTACAACCGCTGATAAAGTGAGACTAATCACACAAGCACGTAGATGAGTTTATCAAGGCTCACAGATCGTGAAACAGGGTGGGACTTATTACGGGACAGAGAGATGGGAACGGCTGAGCGGCACAATTGGCAAAATGTGCTGGTATGGCACTCTGAAGGCGTGGCGAAGCCATGGCACCACTGACCAAAGAGTTGCCTCCCAGCCTCCCAGTCAGTCATACGGAGGTGGGCCCTGTAATCACCTCTCTCCACGGCCGTAAGCAGCTTACAGCTTTATCCAAAATGCCGCTCCCGCCTAAAAACATGCATGCAGACGAGGCCGGGCTCCCCATAACAGCCATTGCATAAACCCTGCCAGAGCATTATTCCCCGCAACAATCCAGCAATGCTCCAAATCAGTACTGATTCAAAGTCAAGTGGCGTAAGCATGTTGTACACTTGGAGGCAGACTAATCTTATTCACAGTGTGAGTGCCCCTTTAGCATACAGACATCCTGAGGGGAGGGTTCATGCAAGGGGTTAGAGCTGCTACTATACTAGTGTAGAATATCGCTGCTTCAGTCCAGGAATGGGGGGAGTACTTGTCAAACTGTGTTTGCGGAAGATCCAATAATATTTTATGTAATTTTACTGTCTAAGCCATAGATGACCTACATTCATGCATATCTGACAAACAATGCCAATGCGAAAAGGATAGGTTTCTCCGGGTTACATCATACCATGGTTAGAGGGTGTTCGAGCAGAGAACATCAGTCAGCTATCAGCTGTTTGACAAGCGGCTCAGTTAACAGAGAGTTTCAGAGGGGATGAAGTAAAGACCCTTCTCTATCCTGCGCAGACTATAGAGGGGATACATTACAGTGATGCAGTTACACAAAGACATTCACTGCATGGAAATGCCTATGAGGTAAGATCGGCATGGGACAATGGCTTCAATCACTATGGGTGGTTGTCAACAATATCACCTATTGTGTAAGGAGGGGTATAGACGTTTCAGGATATCAGCAGCATTAGTATCAAACAATTTCTCATGGTTGAGGACTCCAGGGGTGATTTGCACCACTTTTTCAGGCTCAGGAAATATCAAGCCCTCCCAACTAAGGTGGCCCCTTAGGTGGAGATATTAGGTGAACAGGGCCCCCAATCACACTTAAAGAAGTGGAATAGTGGGGTCCGGCTAGAGCAAGGCGTGTGGCAAATCGCTGTTCCCTGTAAACATCAAGATAAGGGGACGACTCAGAGCCGCTCCATGTGTGGGCCCCAGTGCAGTTGGAGGAGCCTTTCAGTCAGGCAAGTGCGATAATGAAGGAATACTGGGGAGGGGGCTGCCAAGGCTGGAGGTGGCACAGCTCACCTGCACTTCCATGAAGGGCCTCGGGGCCTGGGGCAGCCTCCCACCGCCGGCGCCTTGCTGCCAATACTAATACATTCTAAATCCATTCTCTTCGCTCTCACCGCCAGGCTCCTGCAATCTCCTCTGCTTCCCTTTCATGCAATTAAATAGTGGAAGTGCCGAGCGAGGGGGAGCCCTATCAGCCATACTGCACACACACACACGGCTCCATCTCCACATTCAATTTACACACCTCGATATCATCATCCTCTCTGCAGTACTTCTTCCACTTTGCTCTTAACACTCTTGCATCCCAGGCCTGAAATACAGACATTAAAAACATTGCCTGTGTAGACACAATTAGAATCTCACATCACTGACTACAGAAGATCTAATGTCCCTTGCTTCAACAGCAACTGAGTGACACCTAGCACTAAGATGGCCCACTATGTCGATGTGAAAGGGGGACGGTGGAGGTGTATGTGTGTGTGTGTGTGTGTGTGTTGACTGAAACTCCACTCCTTGACTGTGCTGATGAGCTGAAGCCCTGGCCTGCAGTCTCTGAGGGGATTAGCCCACTCAATGACACTAAATTACAGGGATCAACATCAGCTCAACACATCCACCGCTGTCTGTGCTGCTCTAACTGAATCACATTTGGATGAACAGCTGTAATAAGACTGTACATATTGCTAAAACTGAGCAACATGAATATATTAAGTCATATGAATTTATATAGCAGAGGAAAAACCAATCTGTAGTCTTATCCAAATCATCTGGATATCTTCTTATCAAATAGCATTGTTATGAAATATAAAGATATTAATCACCACAACTTGGAAATCAACTATTTCCACACGGCATAAAAGATAACACATGGAGCAGAGGCATTCAGTAGCTGATACAGAAGAGCTACAATGCCTCTCCATCAATCATAATTCACCACTGCTGTACTCTATTGTTAGAAACCGCATTCACAGAATAACAAATAAGACCTTTGTGCAGCGACGCTTGAAATGGTAACCTTTAACTCCGTGGACGGCTATCAAACACAAGGCCTGTTCAGCAGCAACACACCTATCACTTGCACATGTAAACACTTGTCAAATCCTTAACAACACATACGGCACACAGTTACAAATTACTCACACTTATTGCATGAGAGACGTGGATGTGGAGGCAGTTGCTATGGAAGTGGCAGTTATTGTGTAAAATAAAAAAACAACACTTTGAGACAGAAGCGAAACAATAAGAAAGAAAGAAGAGAAAGACGGCAGAACTGACAACAGCTGTCTTTGTCCTGGTGTTTTCTGTTTGGTTTTACTCAAGTGAATTCATGAAAAATACAGAGCAGGTGAAGAAAACAAATAACTTTGAGACAGAAGCAAAACAATAAGAAAGAAAGAAGAGTGAGAAAAAAAACGGCACAACTGACAACAGCTGATTTTGTCCTGGTCTTTTCTGTTTGGTATTATTCAAGCGAATTAATGAAAAATACAGAGCAGGTGAAGAAAAAAAACATGTAAATCAGTGAAGCTTATTGTTTTAAAAAAACGTCGTGGTCATGCTTAATCTACTGTTGACTGGACAAAGGACAAAAGAAATGCACTCTCTGGGACAGCTCTCTATAAATCCAGTCAGACGCACAGTGATGTTTGCCAGCCTGGAGGCCAAACTGTAAAGACTGGACTGGTCATACAATGGTTACCGATAGCAGCACAACAGCAATCAGATAGCAGTGTTTGTTAAGCCTCTCCTTTGCTGCGCTATTAAACAGATTATTACATTATTCAAAGTGTTTGTCCTCCTCCCGTGCGTAGATTACCAAGCAAGGCACACCCAGATAAGCCTTCAGGTAGTCCAATACGTAACACGACGGCAGCAGTAAAAACAAAAGCCAAAGATTAAGACCTGTGGTGTTTGCTCCAAACACAGCTTTGCAAAGGAAAGCTTTGTCGCTGCACCCACTTCTAATGCCAGAAGAAACCACAAGCTCCTGAACACCCTCAAATCATATTTAGACTTGTGTTACCAGCTTATTATGACTCATTATACAGATACAAGTTCCCTTCTTGTTGAGAATTCCCAGCCGAGCTGATTGTGTTGTACATGCATGTCACTATGAAGAGATTAGGCTGAGTAATTATCTTCTGACAGGTGAACAATGCGCCAGAAAAATTAAAGTTATCAAAGTGGGCCACTTGACAGTTGACTTTGGATGTGAATGACACATTGTACTTGTACTAACTTCACCTAATTAAAAGAGGTCTTTAAATCGAGACCACAAAATTATAGTAAAGCTAAATATTTAGCAAATGATCTGATCTTGAATTACGCTCTAATTTTCAGTAGGGTTGTGCAAAACACCCCTGAAAAATTTAAATTAACAGCAGCCCTCCCCGAGTAAAATCCGAGTGTTTGCACACTTTTTATAATCGTGTCCATCTGCCTAATCCATTGACCCAGTAGCTACAGCCTGCAAAGATAAAAGAAATAATCGAAGATTTCTGATACAGCGCACAAGACAAATATGTCTGTAATTACACAGCTCTATAGTCCAAACACAACACTGTCCAGGATCTACTGCAAACAGTATTTATTCAATATGATTGTTTGCTTTTTGTTTGGGCTCACAATAAAAAGATAGCACTCTATTCACTATTTTTTGAATACATTATGGCTTTATATTAAGTCGTCACTCGGCTTTTTGACTGATTTGGTCTCTTGGAAACAGAGACTTTACTTCCCAGCAGCGACTTTTGTGACGGCAGTTTATTCACAGTCAGAAATTAAACTAAATGTAGTATATTAGAAATTCTGATTAACATTGATCAGTTCGTTCTATTTATAGGTAAATTACATAAACATGTCAATAATATGATGACAATATGAAATATTTGAAAAGAAAACAATTTTTCAGATGAAAATTGTAACATTTGAAATCAGAAGTTATCATAATTATAACTTGATTATAATTATGAACTTGAACAAACTATGGAGTTTTGGGGCAAGCATATTATGGATGTTTGTCAAGTGGATCAAAACATGTCAAAGTAAGTAACAGTCTGCTCTCTAGTGGTGAGATGTTAGCACAATAACTTCTACAGAAGGTCCCACTGGATGATCTCATAATCATTTCATCACTCCTGTACAACCTTGACCATGTTGTAAGTAAGTTACGAGTTATCAATCATCTAAATGAGAACTTGATGAAGAAATGAGCCACTTACCGATTGGATTGATGTCAAAAAAGTGTACCGGGGTCCGCAGGATGGCGTTAAACATGCTGTTGTGTAGGGTTTGGGCCGAGCTCACCAGGACATTAAAGAAGACCAAGCTGCGAAGGAAGCCAAACACTACTGAAGTGGCTGTTAAACCTGCCAAAAGCACAGGAAAAAAAAACTATCAGCATACCACAATGCTAACATTGTACCCGTTCCAAGGTATGCATTTAAAGTTCCATCTTCCAAAGCAGATAAATTCTACTTAAGTTTTGCCTTTAATGATGATTTTTTTTGTCTTGAATGTCGATCTATCACTGTGAATACAAAGCCTGAAAGAGTGAAGAAGCTGGGAGTCACAAGGAGACAATCAGAGCAATGCAATAGCAGAGAACAAGAAAGGCACCGCTATCTCCCTGTACAGCTGAGACCCATGTACACATACAGCGGGCCTTGAAGGCCTTGGGCCACAGCCAAAGAACTGTGGATCTGTTCATTGAATAGCTGGCGTATTCAGAGCCTCAACAGTACATGAAAAGCAATGTGCGCTCAGTGGGCTTCACCTGCATAAACACCTAGGTACAGGTCAAGGTCCAGCTGCCGAGGGAAGCTGCCATTGAGGTGCTTTGTCACATTGATGTGATTCTGTTGAGAGGCCCTGCAAGTCAGCCACAAAAGAACCAAAAATTCACAAGGACAAATAAACACAATGAAGAAAGAACGCTGTAACATGAAGGCACAATTCAGAACACATCCCTCCTTATCCTGAAGCACAAGGTCAGTTTCAGCAAGTGACAGAGAAGGCCAAGAAAAATAGTTTGGTTCAGTCGTCTTCTGTTAAATCGTCAACCATTTCCAAGCTTAGAAAATGTCAGTTTGGCTCAGAAGACCTGCTATTCTCAAGCATTCATGTTTTTCAAAGGGTGTAAAAGAAAAGAAATCTCACCAGCAAGCAAGCCACCAGTCCTGCAGAACAAATGTAATCTAAACAAGCAAAAATAAACATTCATCAACACAATTTATTACACCGTTCAATTTCGTCTAAAATGTATTTATGATAAAGATAAAGAATGCGTTGTATTTTTCCAAAACTGATAGAAAACACACACCGAAATTAATTGAAGAAAATTGACTCACATGTGCTAGGGCATTGAGTAAAATGAGGACCGAGAGGACCAGGAAGTTAGCGCCTGCTCTGAAATACTTCACATACATACGCAGGCCGACGTTTCCTTCTGACCGGCTTTCCTCCTCCGTTGATTGCACCACCTACAGATAGACACTATTGTCAATGCCAGTCTTCCAGCAACACTTTAGATCTGGCTGTAATGAACAGCAGGGTAAGGGTGAGTACCTTCTGCCCTCTGGTGGCTGGTAGACTGCAGAACAAGCCTTTTACCCACAATGAGATTGCTATGAATCTATGCTTTCAGCTTGATGCAAACTGCTTTTTACCAATTAAAGCCAAGTATAAGCAATTTATTGTGTCAAATATACCTACCACTGCAGGTGGCTCTGCTCCCTCAATCAAAGAGTACCGAGAGGAGGAGAGGGAGGACAGCGAGGACATTGAGTTGTCAGAAAGCGTATGGGGGAAGCGGGAGACCGTCCCAGAGATGGGAGTCACATCCTGCCTCTCCTCCTCCTGGCTCTCCTCCTCCTTAAGCAGGCAGGTGAACTCAAGTCCAGAGCCCTGCAACTCACTGTAGGTCCCGCGTGCCACCATCTGACCCTGATAATGACAGAGAAGAGGCGCTGGTAACAGCACAAGAACTCACACACATGCAATTTGAGTATCTGTAAGTGAGATGAAATCTAGGCCCCTGTCAATATGACCAATAAGAAGAGCATGTACAGTATGTAAGATTTATTTTTTTCCTATACATTTAAACGCTTAGAGAAAGACAAATCCATACCTGACACACAAAGTCCTCAAATGTGTTCTCTACGTAATAGAATAACATCCTCATTGAGGCTTTTCACAGAATATTTTTGAATGTCTGGATGTATTGTGACACAATGGTCACCGGTAATGTATGAAAAACATTCAAGTGAAAGTAATAGATCTGTGTCATATCAATGGGTATTATACAACTTGTTTCAAGTGTTTTACCTGAGCTACAACTGTACAGTAAGTAACAAGTGTTTTGTTTTGTTTTTTTGCTGATGAAAGCTGTGGTAAAAGCTGAGAATCAAGATTATTATTCTACTTTTTCATGATTAAAACTATTTCAATAGCAAATATTCAGAGTACTTGGAGCATAGTAACCAGCAACAAATCTATTATTGGCTTTTATAAAACACTAAGATTCTGTTTTATAATCACCTGAGCACTTTTCTTTACATGTAAACACAAACATAAACACACACCTGCTTTAAGACAACAATTTGATCTGCAGCCTTCAGATACTGTAGTTGATGTGTAACCAGGATACGAGGCTTCTTCCTCAAAAGTCCACAAATGCATCTGAAGAAAACAAACATTTCTATCCAGCAATGAAAAAAACTCCATGAAAAGCAATCGGGAGATACTCGTGACGAGACTTACTCTTCAAAGAGGTGCCTTCCCACCTCAGCATCCACAGCACTGAGAGGGTCATCCAGCAAGTAGATGTCTGCATCCTGGTACACTGCTCTAAAAATACACACAAATGGAGGTTATCTCTGTCACTTACAAACCAAAATGTGCTTTGCTGCATCGTGATTTAGCACACCTTGCTAAGCTGACCCTTGACTTCTGTCCACCACTGAGGTTGGCCCCTCTGTCCCCGACCATCGCCAAGTCACCACCTGGCAACAGGTCCATGTCCTGAACAGAGTCCAAATGCAACCCTTACCAGTCATTCACAAAAAACGGGACTCACCACAAGCTACTTCTTCTAATACCTAGTCTACAGAGCAATAAAATGCAGCGGGGCATGTGATAATCAACAGTGATTCTCACTCTCTTGAGGGCGCAGGCTCTCAGAACTCTATCATACTTCTTGGGGTCGAGCTCTTTGCCAAAAAGGATGTTGCTTCGAATTGTGCCAGGTAAAATCCAGGGCTGCTGAGAGCTGTATGTCAGCTCTCCTTTGACCTTGACCACACCACTTTCCTGACTCAGTTCTCCCAGGATGGCACTAAGGAGCGAGGACTGACATGCACAAACACAGAGCAAAAAACTAAGATTTCAGGATCAATTTTGGGAACCTTTTGGGAGACAGATCTGAAGAAAATAAGTATTGAACTGAGCCAGGAGGTAATTAGCTTAGCTTAGCGTTAAATTGTTGTTCAGCAAGAAATAGTTACAGCACACAACTCCCAGTAAAGCCACACATTGTTTCTGTTTGTGCTTATGAATTAAACAGTCTGATTTATTGGCAAGCATTAAAAATAACTTTATTAGAAATAGCCAATCTTCAGTTTAAATTGAGAGTTTCATAACCACTTAAACGTTCCTCACAGTAACTTTAAACAAAAGAATGCATTCTGCTGCCTGCAAGCAAGCTAACTATCTTGCATCTAGCTGCCCTTTGGCTTTAACAAGAAATGATAGCACTACTCAAATAAAAAACAGGATTAATTTATGGTGAAATGAAGGAATCTTGCTATTTCCTGCTCATTATACCATCTATGTCTCCATTGTGTCAGTCAAATCTAATGGCCCCCAGTGACATTTTATTTGGCATTCAACTGCTGGTAAAATAAGTCAAACCTCAGCACTGACTCAACGCTATACTTCCTATACGACTGATGACATTATATTATCAATGATTTTGACTTACCAGTTAACATGTCTCAGATTTATCATAATGTGTGTGTGCATGACTATGAATCTTAAGACTACAACACAGATCTGACCTTTCCAGCCCCAACAGGTCCAATTACTGCCAGGAGCTGCTCTGGCCTCACTGTGAAAGACACGTTCTGTAAAGTCGGAGCCTCTTGCATCTGAAAGAAAAGGTAAATGAACTGAAACACATGTCATGTAGTAACTATTCACTATGTCTGTTATTGTCGGGTTTACTGACATTAACGGACCATTCTAGAGGCGCCTCACAATCTGTATAGCGACACTCTTTATCCTTACTTAGACCCTCTCGGGGGGATTTAAGGATTGTCGCACGTGAGCAATATACAGATAGAAAGGAGAGACACTTTGCCCACAATAATTCTTACCACATCCCAGTAGCATATTAAATCCTGAATCCTCACTATACAGTCCTTCTTTTCTGCCTTAGGAAGCCCCAGATGCTGAGGAGCAACTTCATCCAGCAGAAGCAAATTCTGAAAAGAAAAATCACATCCAGATTATTAGTTTTCAGTGACAGTGATAAACACACACTGGGTATAAAATATATCATCTGTCTGTGGTGTATCTACCTGAATCCTTCTAATGCTGATGAGAGACTCAGAGACCTTCTCTATGGCAAAGGGAAAGAAGAGCGTGATGGTGAGTCTGACCGCCCCGTAGAGGGAAACAGCCATAAACACTCTGCTAGCAGACAACTGGTTTCCAGTCAGTACGTAGATGCAGACGGTGATGAAGACGATGATCTTGCTGGCCACAAAGAAGGATGCCATGTTCAGGCCACGCAGGTAGGAGCTTTTCATGATCTTGGAGATTTCCATTCTGTAAAAATAACAAGACAGGTTGTCAGTAAACGCTGTTTAACGCTTCATTCACAATAATGGCAGCAAAACAGGAGCATTTGCTTTCATATGCTTGTCAATTAAAGACCAATGTGTAGGATTTAGGGCTGAACAAAGAATCATTATGTTGTTGTTTAGAATGTGGCCTTCATGTCTACTTAGGGAGCTGGTCCTCTTCCACGGTGTCCACCATGGTGCACCGCCATGTTTCTACAGTAGCCCAGAATGGACAAACCAAACACAGGCTCATGAGAGGGCCTACAGCAGTTTCACATTACCTGAAGGCCACCGTCTGTCCGACGCACTTGGAAAGGGAGGGGTGAGAGAGGGGCATTCAGTTGGTTGCAATCTGCAACCTCTCTGCTAGATGCGACTAAATCTTACACACTGCTCCTATTAATAACAGGATATTACAAAGACATGTTAATAGATTTTAATGAAATTTAATGAAAGGGAATGCAGGTTAGTTTATGGTGTACCTTCTGACATCATCCACCAATGCAGCAAAGGGCTTCTCCCACCCATACATCTTGATAACGCGGATCCCAGAGATGACTTCATTCATTGTACATATTCTGTCATCTGTTAAGACTGCTGTCTCAGCCCTAAAACAAGAGACACAAATGGCAGAAATGGCACCAGTGCAACAAACAAACGCAAACCTAAAAATAGTTTTCTATATTTGGTAAATCTGGCGACTGACTACGAACCTGAGATGAGAGAACAAGTGTCCGAACATAGTCTGTACTGGCATCAGGATGAAGAAGACAGCCATTCCCGCAAGGCATGATGGGCCAATCGCATACATCAACAATAATATCACAGCAACTACTTGGATAGGACCAATCCACAGAAAGTGCAAATATAAGGTTACCTGTAAGAAAACGATAATTCATCATGATCATTTATCGTCTTTTAGTGGAATCAAACCATGCTGAGGTCCTATATCGAGATATGAAATTACTTATTTTGTGACAGAAGTTTTGGCAATATCGCCCAGCCCTATTATTGAATGAGTCACATGTAAAATATAGAATTAAAGATACAAACATGAGATACTTTCAGGTAATTACCTCGTCAAATTTGTTGACGTCATTGGATAAGAGGTTCACAATCTGTCCTGTGGTAGTTTTGGCAAATGCTTTGCTGTTAAGACAAAGAGCCTTCGCAGAACAAAGGTGTTAAATCAAGTTATAAAAACCACAGGAATAGGACATGAGGTTATGAGGAATATGAGGATGACATGGATACATGCACCTCATAATGACTGACCTTCCGATAGATCATGTGGCACATGGCCACACGAATCTTCATGCCTGCTCGCTGGACGTGGTAGAAATAGAGGTGATGAAGGACGGAGAGGCTAATGGCGGTCAAGGAGATGCCTGCAGCATAGCTGTAGGCCTCATAGACCGCGGCTGTGTTGCTGGGGTCGTAACTCTCAAAGAACTCAATTATCTTCCCAAGTAGCACCGGCTGAATGACTTTGATAACATCCTGATAGAAAATGAGATGTAAGGCAGATGTGTGGGTGTGGTGCATTAAAACAGTTCTCTGTAGGCGTTTGGTTTCACTGTGACATTGCACTGTACCTCTATGAAGATGTATATTCCAATGCGTGCGTATGATTTCCAATAGCACTGAACAAGGACTTTGGCAAGTCTGGGTGGGCGCAGATCTTTTGCCGCCTGTTGAACCTCTCTGTTCCAGTACCTTTGAAAAGTGAAAAGAAAAGCAATGATTACTCCCAGTCAGTAATCTAAAATAATGGTGCAGTGTTACTCACAACAATGCACTGTTGCTCTACTGAATGTTTCTGGAGGAAAAAAACACAAGAAAAACTCAGTTTCACATATTTCAAGCAGAATAATGTGCACGAGTGGATGTTTACTGACTAAGTATGCTTCTTATTACAGATTTTGGTGTGTGGCTGTCTGGATATGCGTTTTTACACAATAGAATATTTACTGAGTCAAATATTTGTAGCCGTGCATCGTAATGACTAAATAATAATGAGACTCCTTTTTAGGCTTTTGCAGTGGATTGAAATCTAATTGGATCTGAATTATGAAGAAATAAATTTGTGTTGTTGCTCAGCACTCTCTCTCTTTACCTCCACAATTTAAAACTATCCACTCATTACTGCAGCTGCAGAATTAACTATTGGTATGTGTCATCATCAAGTACTTTTACCTTGGATGGGGGAGGTGCTGATATTTTAGACTCGTCACACTTAGGTTATTATGAATTCAGTAATCCCTCATGTGATAGTGAGGTACTGTCTATATATAGGTGGGCTTCCCTTCCAAGCACATAGTGACTCTGTCACCAAACCCTCAAAGGGGGTGGTCAGTCCCCTATTTAGAAGATGTCCAGGCTCGAGAGGTGCCAGGCAGTGAGTCCACGAGTCTCTGGTTGGCCACTAAACACTTGGATTATGTCCCAGAGGAGAAAGAGGTCATTCCAACATGGCCCCTGCTTAGTATGGGAATAAAGCTCTGATCGTTGTTCGGAGTCAGTAGTTTTGAGTGCGTTGCCTTTGCTGAAGTCGTGAATCGGGTCTTGGAGAACGCCCAAACCTACCCTTTACTTTCAGGGATTTCAATGTCAATAACTATAAACCTTGAAGTTGCATGGATGTGAAGAATAAGACTCTCATCTAAACCTGAGCAGTGTGTTAGTGCACATAATGTGCTAGTCACGGACAGTTCATTATCAATGCCATGTACTAACATAAGGAGGTGCACGGGTGTGCATGGTACCAGACCACCTCATGCTAATGGTTGATGATCAGTTTTGTCTCATCAGTTCAGGGGCCTAGCAAGAGAACTTTAAGTCTCAACTGATCACTCACTATATGATGGGGAATTGGATTCCTGTACCTCAGAAACCATTGGAGAGTCGGGGAACACTTTTCAAAACCGCTATCATGAAAGCGGATGCCAGGAACCGGCAATGAATGCAGGTAAGAACGGGGAACAATCACGCTAAAGAGGTCTTAAAGGACATTATTTAATGTCTTACCATTGTAGCTCCTCCCCGAGTCTATGTGATGCGTCCTCTGGGAGAACTTTATACATGTCATCTTCTTCCAATTTCCTCTGGTACCCAATTCTGAACAAGGGATTCAGCCAACTGGAGAGAAAGTTACATGAAAGTAAGCTCAGTCGTTGAAAATAATGATTGAAATTATTGTTCACATAAACTATGAAAACCTAGTTTTAGCTCAATGAGAAAGCATGGAAATAAAGGAGATAGAGAGTTTTCAGTCTATGATTTTTACTTGAAGACAAAAATACATTGCTTCTGTACATTTTGGATGTAGCTGGAACATTTACATACCACAGTGAAACTATGCAATGTGGCCCTGACGACCATTTTCTAATTCACTATGAACATTAATTGATTCACAGTTTTTGTATCTAATGTAGGTGCCAGAGTGCATTAAAAAAAACATCAAAATAGACTAACAGAGTTTGTTTATAAGAAAAGTGCTAGGGTAGGATCTGCTGATATTTTGCAAAAGGGCAACAGTTTAGTATCCTTGCCATACCACTTGTTTTGTTAACAGAAGTGGAATGTTCTATTCTTCCAAATATGTTTATATACTGTTGTAAACTTCCAAAGCTTTCTACTTCATAATTTACACAGTAATACACATATAAAGGGGTATTGCTGTCTCTTTACTTTTGCCTTTGTATTTATGTCGAGAATAGTGCTAAACAACTGAAGTTATTATTATAGTAACTACTTTTAATTTACTCGTGAAACTGAATAGCACACTTTGTCATGCTCCACGCTACTCCAGAAGTAGGCTACTTTGCACAAGTCAGCCTGTTGTGATTTAAGACTACGGGGATAAATGTAAACCCAAGAGCCTGAGCTCCCTCCTCCGTGTGGGAACGGTGTGGTTCATGTTAACGCATGGACGGATGCTCAGCAGCTACCTGCTATCGCATCCAGGGGACAGCCTGCCTTTTGAATGGCCACAAACTGTCACACAGGAGAGCTCTCCATTCAATTAACGTCAAGCACGGCTGTCACTGCGGGCCGCTTTTCTTACCAGAAGAAAATCTTGGAGAGAAGATTAGCTGAAGCCGACGGATTATCCTTCGCCTCCTTCTGCAGTGGTTCCATGCCCCCCCAACACTAAAACGCAACCTGAGGACTTTCCCTGCAGGCTGTAGTGGCAGGGGGATATCGACAAAGACTCAGAGGAGTAAAACCCCGACAGAACCGCTGCTGTGAACTTCAATGTCTGTCAATATCCCACCTACAACACGCTCAGGACAGGATAACAACGCGAGACGCACCGCCGGCTTGGTTTGGCTCACTGTCAGGTGAGCGGGTCGGAGCGTAAAACCGCCCACCGCCTGGGGATTGGCTGATGGAAGTCTCCATCATTTCTCAAACTCCTTCATGTCATGAACTCTGTCCTCTTTCACCCAGACTATCATTATAAACACAAAAGTACTACAGTAAAAGTAACATCATCCACACTGTACCGTGCAGGATCTACCCTAATAGTGTTTTATTTTGTATTGTATTATATTATATCATAGTCATTGACACTTTTTCTATTAAAATTAAATATAATTGTCGCCTGTTTTTACAGAGAATAAGACTTTTTGTGACTCAACAAAATATTTAAAGTATCTGGTAATATGAACATTTGTAAAAATGTCAAATTAAATATTTCCCCCTGTAATGTACTGGAGTAGTAGATACATTCAAAATGTATTGTATAGATTAAAGTAATATTAATTATTGCTCTCAATATTACCTGATTGATTAAATTACTAGTTTGACCTATATTCATGAATCAAAATGTACCAAACCTATCTTCTTCTTGATTACTATATCTATTTCAAACAAAGCATTTAATATCTGGTGAATAACAAAATGGAAATCTGCTTAAACATAAGCTGTATAAAGCTTTCCCTTTTTCTTGTATTTGTTCCTTCTACCTGTGTAGAAGATACATTTATTTACCCTTTCTCCTTTAACACATTTTCACTTGTGGACCAGAGAAAGTTATCCAATTCTTAATCTCTTAGACAGTTGAGGCAGTATTTTAACCTGTGAACAATTTATGTATAATCAAGTTTGTCTCATTAGGATTTGATTACAGCGAATGTCCCATTTAATTCTGTTTTGAATGGACTTCCTCAGGGCCTCATCCAGTTAGTTCAATGTCACCTGTCATACACATGTTAATATTCAACAGAAGTCAAGTCAGAGAAGAAAATGTAACACATTTCTCTTTTTATCTACAAGGAGTTCTTTGTCCAACCTGCAGTGTGTGGCTTGCCTGGCATAGCCTCAAATAAAATATAGGAACCCTATAAACTTCATATAAATCATCTTTGTTATTTGTGAATTGGGAAAATTGACAATGACCGTTCTAACACCATTTTCTGTCAAATGCACTGAATCACAATTTGTTTACCAATTAGGAAACTGTAAACTGTTGGTGTTTATTTTCACTTCACATACAGTCCTAACACATTTCATGTGTATCACAAACATTATATATGATGATAGATGTTTTTGTATTTGTTTGTTTGTGTTTTTCGTATTCTGTAATAGAGTAGTAGTAGTAAAATACTACAAAAAGTAAACAAGTACAAGCAATGTATCCTACACGGTCTTAGTTTTATTAATGTTTTGGGTGCCATGTTCTCTTTTATAGGTTTTTAGTTTCCATAGTGTCAGAGCCAAACGGACACTCTTGTGTCTTGTGTTCACATTTGAGCTGGTAATCATTAGTCATTCAGTTGCTAAATATTATGTGCAAAAATAGATGAACCGACTGGACTTTGTCACATTGCTTCTTGTTTTGAGGATTACTGATTACTCCTCTATTTTCTTTAATGTTAATATAATACTTGACCTTATTTGTGGACCGAAACGTGCGTTTAAAATATATCTTGCCAAAATGTAATGACTAACTGCCAGCTCACTTCCTTCCTATTATTTTACTTTCCGGCACATGCGTCCATCCCTCGCCACTAGAGACGCAGGCAAGATGTCCTGTCTGTAAATCATCACAATGAAACACATGTCCACGGTGTAATTTGCCCATCTGGGGCCATTTTATTTCTTCTCATTTTCTTGACTCTGTTAAAAGACAGTTTACATATCTTAAACCTCCAAATGTCAGGCTTGCAGATTCTGGCTTTTGTCAGCGGCCTGGCCGGGCTTGGTGCCACTATTGGTGCCACAGTGTCCAATGAATGGAGGGCTACCAGCCGGGCATCCTCAGTCATCACAGCGACCTGGGTGCTCCAGGGTCTGTGGAACAACTGTGCTGGAAATGCCATTGGAGCTCTGCACTGCAGACCACATCATACTATCCTTCAGCTGGACGGTAAGCTAAACTGGGGTCAGAGTTTCAGGGCGACCACAAAGCAATATGTCTGTTCTCACCCTGCTGCGTGACGCATTTGTCTATGTTAACGGAGCGGTTGGAAACACATCTAGTGGGTGAACATAGCCTATGTGCTGATATATGGAGAGGTATTGTATGTATACTACAGAGGTGCTTTACATAAAGTGTTCCTAAATATGTAATCTAAATATTCTTCAACACAGAAACAAATGTTAATCTTGGTTTCACAAGCACGCATCTGTGATGTATCAAGAACCATTAACCTGCGGCCAATTTCTTTCAAAACTCAAACTCAGTAAATTCAGTGCCTATTTTTTCGATAGTGCTTGTCACCACTTTTCAATGGGTTCAATACATAAATAAGTCTTTGAAAGTACTATTGAAGTTTACTGGAAAAGTTATGAAAAAATGTTGTGAAATACATTATTTTTAAGTGATTGATTAAGGTGCATCATTAGGTATATCTCATAGAGGATACAGTCTGATAGCATTTAGTTTTTTGTCAATGAAAGAATGAGATTATATTCATTTAAAAAATAATCCAGACTTTTATCTTGAGAGTCAGATTGTGTCCTTTTTTCTTATCTTTTACATGATCATTGCTGATATAATCACAAATTACATGTTACCTCGACAAGCATTGTTTCAGATTTACAGAAGAAATAAAATGTATGCTAAAAAACATAAGTAAATAATTATTTCTTTCACAGATTATGGCCCATGTGTTAACAGTGGCAAATGAGTAATCCGTTGTTGGAAATGTCAAACTGAGCGTGTCTGAGTCACAGCTTCGACAGAGGAGGTAAACACATACCTGTTGTTGGCAGTAATGGGCCAGTAAAGGAGAAAATAATAGTCAGACTTCATTAAATTCTAATCATGAAATCGTGTGATCCCTTTTCACCCATATTATATGTTGTTTTATTTACTTTATATTGAAGGGAATTTGCTCTTTGTTTGTAATCAAATATTTTTGGATTATGCACAAAATTTTCTAGTGTTTTGACTTCTGTGAAAAACATTTGTTGTTGTTGTTGTAATTGTAATTTCGGCCACAAGAGGCTGAAGTGCACTACTACCTTATGCTCTAAAATAGGACTAAAAGCTGTCATGTATTCCCCAACAGCAGATTAAAATAAATGTCTAGCCAAAAGAAAAACATGACAGTAACGTCACATAACTTGCCAACATACAACACATGTACCTTGTGTTTCGAGTGCATAAAGAAATTAGTAGTCACCTGGAAGAAAATGTGAATGATTGTATTGCTATTTATTGTAGAACATGGGGTTTTGGTGTACTTCAGCCTCTCGTGAAATATTACAACAACAAATTACAATACAAATCTTTCCTGTTTTCACAGGTTAAAAACAATATCCTAAAAAAACCTGTTCGGGAGTTAGAAACAAGAACGATAAAACTATTTAGATCAGACTTTTTTCTCTCACTCTCCTCTCAGGGCTTCCGTATAAGACTGAATGACACACTGTTAATAAGTTGTTTAAATCCTGCTACTTTAGGTCCTTGAGGAAGTTACAGCACTCTTGTTATGCAGGTGGCAGTGCAAGGTGAAAGGGACACATTCACTGTATCCTGTCTCAAATGTCTGCTGTTGTTTCTCAAGACAGATTCGACTCTCGAGATTTGTGAAGCTTAATATTATTGTTTTGTCGAGGCTGTCAGAAAGGTGCAGGTTCACCTTTCATACATTTTGTGGTGTGGACGGACAAAATAACAGGAACACCTTACGATTTACATTTGGCTCATGCCTTGTGATGCATTTTTTGTTTACCCTCGAATAGGAATGACCACTAAAAACATTGTACAAGTTATAATACATTAATTATGTAACACGACTCAGAATAAATACTACGTGTTTGATATGGAAGTACATCAACTTTTAATTCAGTAAACATTTTTGTTAAAAAATTCCACTTTTAACAAAGTATTTTTCCGTTATGGTATCAATATCTTTACTTATTAATCTAGTCGTTTGAGTGTTGGACTTCATGCTCATCACAATGCCCACTCAAAATAATATGCACACACACTAACACAGAGCAATACATTAACTGTGCATGCCCACAGTTGCTATGATTTTAAACGTCATAACTGATGTCATTATGACACTTTCTACATTCAGAACTTTCAGTCCCCATCACCTGTGACTGTAAGTCACAGTGACGTGCACTGGATGGGGGGGTGGAAGACACCATAAAGACCAATGGCCACTTGTTGATGTTCAGGGCCAAACTCCTCCCTACAGAATATAACAGTCCACAACACATTAACTATCAATCGCAGCCTATCCATCGAACTTACTAGTGTAGCGCAAAGCTACATTTTCAACACTCCTCACTAGCCAGGGAACCATTAAACAATTGCAGATCTCACCAATTTAATTGGACGTCACACTGCAGTGTGGAGGAGTCCTCTCTGCAGAACAAGCAGCATGTTTCAGCAGATCATGGCCTTTATTCTAAGCTCTTCGGGGTGGGTGCTGGTGTCTTCTACCTTGCCGACGGACTACTGGAAAGTATCTTCACTTGATGGAACAGTCATCACCACAGCTACCTACTGGTCCAATCTGTGGAAGGCCTGTGTCACTGATTCAACTGGAGTCTCGAACTGCAAAGACTTTGCCTCGATGCTGGCACTGGAGGGTCAGCTCGTTGCTCCCGTTGTTAATGGATTCTTGTTTTTTCTGCCTTTTTTGGTCAATCATGTTGAAATGATTTCCTGTTTGTTTTTCTGTTAGAGAACACTGGTTAATGCCTGAAAGAGTTGATGTATTCTTTCTATCTTTAGACTAGTGCTGACTCATCCTCAGTTTCCAAGTGCCTGTTTTAAGTGTTCAGCTCCTTCTCGGTCTAAACTTTGGTAGAAAATTCTAGTTGAAGCTCATTGCTACTCAGGACTGATAGATACCCTAAGGCCTAATTCAAGTCTTCAAGGAACAACTCATTTACCTCCAAATGTGTCAATGTTTAGCGTGTGTTCCAGGAGCTTGAAACCCATAAAGGAGATTTACTCTGACCCTCAGGTGTTTTTTCCCACGGCTGACTAATTTCAGGGGTTAACTTCCAAGGTACAATTTGCCACGAAATCACATCTTAATGGGGCGTTTCATACCAAGACAGTCCCTACACTACTGCGAAGTGCCTGAAAACAATTAGAGTTAATTGTGACAAATTGTTTTTCTTGCTTTATGTGTAAAATGGTCACAAGGTCACAAACCCATTGACATTGTGGTGTGCAGATGTGAGACTACAGGGAATGCAAAACCACAGAATGGAGCCCGAGAAAGTGACACCCTTTTGATTGCATATAAATTGACCTCTATTTTACATTTGCAGGCTACATTCAAGCATGCAGGGGATTGATGATTGCAGCTGTCTGTCTGGGGTTTTTTGGTTCTATATTTGCCCTTGTTGGAATGAAATGCACCAAAATTGGAGGAAGCGACAAAAGCAAAGCCAAGATTGCCTGCTTTGCAGGTGTAAATTTCATTCTTAGTGGTAAGTACAGTCAAATTATCTCTACAATATCTGTAATTATATGTGTGGTCTAATTAGATTGACTTTTTTCTTGTTCTTCTCAGGCCTCTGCTCACTTTCAGCATGCTCCCTCTATGCACACCGGATAACGACAGAGTTTTTTGACCCAATGTATATGGCACAGAAGTAAGAACTGTTTTATTGTTTCAGAGAGTGTTTATAACCTATTCAGAAAATGATCATCATCAACAAGTATTGGTCTTTGTCTGTAGGTATGAACTGGGAGCTGCTCTCTTTATCGGCTGGTCAGGTTCTATCCTCTGCATCATTGGAGGCAGCATGCTCTGCTTCTCCATCTCAGGTTCTTTTCCCAAAAGGTGCTTTGAGTAACACATACGTTTCTGTTATACGGTAGATACACGAATGATCCATTTCTGTTGAAACATAATTTAATTTATGAAGACGAATCTGTGTTCTGTCTCTTTCCAGCCACAGTCAGGCAAACTATACCTACAAAGGTGCTGCCTCACATTCTCATATCTCCTCCTACCCGAGAGGGAAGGCAAAGTCTGTAAACCAGAGGCCGCCTCCAGACTACAGCAACTCCTCCAGGACGCAGCACTTTGATAAGAATGCATATGTGTGAGGGATGTGAATAAACACTTTTAGTTGATGCCAATCGTGAGTCTTAAAAGAGGTACTGGACAATGTGTTGCTGTTAATCTGTGGCTCATCAGGAAGTAAGTTTAGAATATCTAAATGTTTCTTCCAGGGGTCTGAATTTAAATTGTATGATGCAGTTTACTCTCTGATGTTGGGGATTTCTATTTTCTATGCAGCAGACAGCTTCTGTATTTGGCAGTTGTACATATTACTTTGCCTTGAATTTCAGGATTATGTAGGTATTATGATTAAGCAACTAAATCAAAAACATACGTAGGGTCAAGAAGGGGCCTCTCTCATCAAATCTTTTGCATACTTTTCTATTTCTATTTGATGTTTGTGGCAATTAAGTGTGCAATATTTGACAAGATATTTCTTTCGTTGTTTGTATCTTTGACTGTACGTAACCTGTAATATGTTAATCTGTAATCACACTATTTAAAATGGAGTCAAACACAGATTCTCTTGTTTTCCATTAACTATGATTTTAATAAACACACTTGAAGAGGGTCAGAAAAGGTCTGGATTTTGTAATATATTGAAATGTGTGGCTAATGATGAGAAGGCTACGTTTTTTGGAAGAGTATATGAGTGGAAATAAAATAGATAAAAGAAAGAATTGAGTTTCAGCATACCATTTTTCTTTGTTTTCTTGTTTAATCAACAGATTATATCTCCTCATCAGTGATCACATCATGTCAGCAGAGGGCAGCAGTCTTGCATTCTGTGCTGAGTTCTCTTAAGAAGATCCTTGAGAGTCAACTGTTTTATCCGAATGATGTGTTTGACAAAAATAATCAATCGTTTTGAGGTGGTTAAAAACATGATCTTTCCTATCACAAATACATATTAAAGGTATTATTGCTACATACGAATAGATGCAAAAAAAATGGACTTAAACCTGAAAAAAGTAGCTAGAGTTGGAGGGAATTATCTCAAGTGGGTGGCACGCTCCAAAAAGTTTACAGTAAACATCTCACGCAATCATACAGAGCCCTCATCAACACTAATGGCACACGAAACAGACACAATGTCCTCCTGTCCTGAAACAGGAAACGAGTCATCATCCTGTTTAACGCTGACCTGACGTTTGGCGTGTTTTGAGCTTCTACCCAACTGAGTGGACGCTACCTGGGTTAATTTAGTGATTTCCAAAATGAAGAAACGTGTGCTCCAAGTACTTGGCTTCTTGATTTCATCACTGGGATGGCTGTTTGTGCTGTGCACCATGGCCATGGACTTTTGGAGGATCACGCAATTAGGAGGACAAGGGGGCTCCTTTATCATCAAAGTGGCCTGGTACTGGTCCAATTTATGGAAGGATTGTTTCACCGATTCCACAGCCGTCACCAACTGTAGAGACTTCCCTGTGCTTTGGACTGTCACCCGTAAGTATTTCACTTTGAATTGATAGACAGATTGGCAGACCTGTAATTCAGCAGGGAGAGCATGGCACAGTTATGGATGAGTGTTCACAGTGGCACTTAGTTCACACCAGTGCCTAAAGTGAGACTGTGTTATGAAACAAGAAATAACTTTATGACATATTTTTCCTGAATATGAAAAGTTGAGTTCATGAGCAATAACACGCTAGCTTACTTCGTGACTCTTCTCTACCTGTGCTATTGTCGCCCTACCTTTTAGCATATAACATTATCCCATTATTGACGCTTCTTGTTGCCACAGTGGCCGCTGTTGAGAAAAAAGTCACATAGACTTACTTTAAGGTACACGATGAAGTGAACATTACTTTGTTTCAGTTTTGTCGGAAAGTTGTCAATATTATGGACATTTTTGAAGGCAAAACCTGTAATAAAATCCTAAAAGATGATTGTATGAATATGTAGTCTTATGAATTCTGTGCATGTAACAAACTAGCATTAGACAGCAGAGCTTCATTTGTCCCAGTGTAACCTTCAAATATTGTGGGATTAAGAATACAACTAATACAATACTGACTTTGACAGAAAACACCACGGCTAAAATCAAGGAATTGTCATTCAACATTCAGTTTTGTGGGAATTTATGGATCACTTTAATTCACATTTCAAGAGGAAATGTAAACTCAATCTAAGGGCTTAGGTACAATTTCTGTGCATACTAAGATTTAACATTCTGAATGAAAAGAAAAGTGTGAAGTCCTGTTCAGCGGGTGGAGCAAAGCATAGCAACGGATGAGGGCTGTCAGTGACATTTAGTTTACTGCAGAGCTTAAGCTGAGCACACAATACAATTTAAGTAGTAAGTAAGTAAAAGTTCAATAATTGTAACAACTTTGTCAAAAAGGTGTTAATTCAACTGACTATGGTCATTTTTGGTAAAGTTTGAATTTAAGGTGCAATGAATATTTTGTCATCCCTGCTTCAAAGAAAATCTCAGCAAAACTGAGAAAACTATTATAAGCATAAGCAGTATTTCGTTGTAAAAAGTGTTCACATTATTGTGTCTAGTGAATAAAACCTCCATTTCTCACATTAGCGTCTTTTCTGTCTGAGAGAACTCTTTCTTTCTGCTTCTTACAGCTTTTGTCCAGGCAGTACGAGGATTGCTAATGTGCGGGTTGACTCTTGGTTTTTTTGGTGTTGTACTTTGTTTTGTCGGGATGGAGTGCACTTATATCGGTGGAGCTGAGAAAACCAAGGACAAACTGCTTTTTGCCGGAGCAGTGTTTCATATTGCTGGCTGTGAGTACACAACAAACACGTTTGTCTCTATAAATGACAGAAATGTTTTGCCTTCATTATTTCTTGATTTCAACAAAACCTCTGCATGCAGGTGTGTCAGATATTTCCGCCTACTGCTTATACATCAACAGGGTTGCCAGAACAACCTTTGCGCAGAGCGTGGGGCCAGGAGTCTTACGGTACTTTTTTTGTCTACATCACAATATCATTTTATGAAAAATCTGATGTATTTAAAGTATGTATAGTTTATCATGACTCATGTGTCTTACATTTCTCTAATTCCAGGTATGACCTGGGAACTCCCATATTTCTCGGATTGGTGGGATGTTTTTTGATCCTTCTAGGGGGGATGTTTTACGCTGTGACCGTCTACCGGGTGCTTGTCCCAGAAAGGTATTTAAATTCATCCATCTTCACTTTTTTTCCTGTGACTTCTGAGTTCATTCCACATTATGAACATTTACATGTTTTGGTCTTACAGTAAAGTGGTATATGCCTATGGGGGAGGCACGTACATGGCCCCTCGCTCCGGAAGAAGAACCCTGTACACCGGATACTACAGACCCCCCAGGCAGTATGGCTCTTATTTGGGCTCAGGTCCATCCAACAGCTCCAAGATCTCAAAGCTCTCTCAGACAACGCTCATAAAAATCTCAGAAAGAGATGCATTTGTTTAGTTCCACAAAGCTCTTTTTTTATGTATAGTTTCACTAACAATCAGAATATTGCATACTGTAGATAAAATGAAAACCCCTCTGCTTTCTCTTCAGAGCATCATGTATAATTGTATTTTGTTGTTATTGCTGTTGTTGTTTTAATGATCTTGTCAAGTTTTGTTTTTTGGAAAACAGGTCATACTCTGTATAGAATACGCTGTCTTGTGTTTACTCATTGATGTTGTTCACTTCCGTGCTCATTGTTAACTTTGTTGTGATTTAACCAAAGCGTGGATTACTATTGATGACGCCATTGGAATATTTCTAAATTGATACAGTAAAAATGCTAATATGAATGGCAATGAGAAAGTGCATATTTTCACTTATTTTAGTTTGGATGAGGAATTACTTGGTGAGTACACCGTTATCTCAACTGTTTAAAGTGACAGCCAATTACAAAAATAAGACCTAAGTTTTATTAAAGTGATATTATCCTTTAAACTAGATGATTTCATAAGCAAGCATACGTGATTAAAAATTATTAAGGACTGTTTGAACACTGACTAGACATGTCCTTGTACTGAACGACACTGCTAATGAACTGGTTGATGCAATTTGTTTTAAAAGTCTGTTACTTGTCACTTTTATGTGAAATTTGTATGCAGTTACGAACTGTTTGCTGTTTTGTTATTAAGTCTGTTATTTGTGCTTTTTGTGTGAAGCTTTTATGCTGCCTGCTTGGCCAGGACTTCCATGAAAAGGGATTTGTAATGTCAGTACAAATCCTGAATAAATAAAGGTTAAATAAAAAAATAATAATGGCCAGTTGTGCTTCTGAGGATCTTTCTCCCATAGCTGAACTTGAGTATCACTGACACCAAAGCACCATTGATGAAAGAGAGAGTGGGGGAGGGACAATCACTGCATTAGGATGAAGGCTCAAGAAGCTGACAGATGACTCCTTCCTTGTAAGGGCAGAGGGTGTTGTATGTTGTACATATGAGACAAATCTATAATTTTTTCCTATAGAAATTAAACTTGTAGGAGGCCAACTAAAATAAACCACCTGGCTTAATCTTAACTGGTGCTGGAAGAAAAGAAGTCCAAACTGATAGAAGAGATGTACATACACTTTGATCTACGCAGTGTACACTTTATTTGAGCTTTTAATTTAAAGGACCTTCATCAGAGCAACCTAGTTTGTTCCAATTCTTAATACGAATGTTTATTATGACAAGGTAATCATGTGTTGTGGTTATGTGTGTGTGTGCGTGTGTGCGTGCATGTCTGTGTGTATCTGTCTGTCTGTCCATGGCTAATCTCGCATACTACTGGACCGCTCAGCCTGATATGTTGACCTCATGAAAAAATTGACTGTGTGCTGACTCCTCACTCCTCTTAACAAGCCTGTAAGGGCTGCAAGTGATACTGCTTCAGTAGCAAAAAGCATTTCCGGAAATCGGTTACACTAAAAAACGAGCCTTACCCAGTCTGTTGCAGACCATATTTAAGCCAACTTGGAGCTTAAACAGGTGTCTCAGTAGACAGGACAATTGAGACAACATTTAGGGGAGATGAGGTCTGCAGCACATGGTGTGGTGGAAAAATCCTATACCCGCTTTGTGCGAGTCTTTTAATGCTGAAATAAAGAAAACCGAAAACCAGAGGTTATCTTTTGAGTATTTAGAGACAACAACGGCCAGCAACCAAAACAAGCGGCCAGACGGCCTTGGCATGGAGCATTCTTATACAACACTGTTAGTTGTCTTTGCAGGCAGTCATGGGTGAATTCTTCTTTTGCTCAATAGAGACACAGTGAAGTTCAGCGTTTTGGAAAGCACTGGCAATCAATGTCATCCTACCAATTGACTTTTTTTTTTTCACAGAAGACATTTCGCCATTAAACAGCAGAAAAGCAGAGTTGTAAATGATAACATTTATGAATTCCATTTAGCCGCTTCTGTTTCAGGGACCTGGACTTGATGGCTAATTGTCACATTGTCTCCCTGGGAAACTTGAAAAGAACAGAGTCGTTGTTAATGTTAATTTGGCAGACATGTGCATTACACAAACAACAAATGCATAGTCGGACGTGATGGTGTACACAAGCCATGTTCAGCCTCTTGTGTGTGTGCCTTGTGTTTTGCAAATAACACAACCCTAATGTAATTGTTTTTTACTGAGGCTGTCACAAAAGGCCATAGTTTGTGGTGTGAATGAGTTTTGCACTTCATGCACACAGTTTACATATGCCCACTCAAAACAGTCCAACCCCCTACACACACAAACAGACACATATGAATCACAGTGACGTGTACTGAATAAGAGGGTGGAAGATGCATTAAAGACCAATGGCCATTTGTTGATGTTCAGGGCCAAACTCCTCCCTACAGAATATAACAGTCCACAACACATTAACTATCAATCGCAGCTTATACATTGAACTTACTAGTGTAGCACTAAGCTACATTTTCAATAAGCTTCACTAGCCAGGGAACTACTAATCAATTTCAGGTCTCACTAACTTAATTGGACGTTACACAGCAGTGTGGAGGAGTCCTCGCTGCAAAATGATCAGAATGTTTCTGGAGATCTTGGCCTGTATTTTTGCCAATTCGGGGTGGGTGCTGGTGTCTTCTACCTCGCCGACCGACTACTGGAAGATATTTTCACTTGATGGAACAGTCGCCGTCACAGTTACCAACTACTCCAATCTGTGGAAGATCTGTGTCACTGATTCAACTGGAGTCTCCGACTGCAAAGACTTTCCCTCGATGCTGGCACTGGAGGGTCAGCTCGCTTTTCCCTTTCTTGTTGGGTTCTTTTTTTAATCTACTGTTTGTTTCTTTAGCTAATGGGCACATGTAGAAGCTTTGAAGGCATGTTGTCGTTTCTCTTTTAGCCTACTTGTTCATATTTAGACTAGTGCTAATTCATCTTCAGTTTCCAAGTGCCTGTTAAGTGTTCAGCTCCTCCAAGAAAATTCAAGTTGAATCTCATTGCTACTCCGGACTAATAGATACCCTAAGACCTAATGCAAGTTTTCAAGGAACAACTCATTTACCTCCAAATATGTCAATGTTTAGCGTGTGTTCTCAGAGCTTGAACGCTATGATGGAGATTCACCACAAACCTCAGGCGTTTCTTCCGATGGATGACTAGTTTCAGGGGTTAACTTTCAAGATATTTGCCACAAAATCACATCTGAATGGGACATTTTATAGCAAGACAGTCCCTACACTACTCTGCTTCTCCATCGTGGGTTCTTTTACCAAAAGGTTTGTTTAAGTTACATTTACTATGTTTATGTTTCACAGAAGATACATGTATTAATAAATTGTTTTGAATCATATAGATGTTTGATTTATGAAGACAAATCTGTGTTCTGTCTCTTTCCAGCCACAATCAGGCAAATTATATCTACAACGGTGCTGCCTCACATTCTCATATCTCCTCCTACCCGAGAGGGAAGGCAAAGTCTGTAAACCAGAGGCCGCCTCCAGACAGCAGCAACTCCTCCAGGACGCAGCCCTTTGATAAGGATGCATATGTGTGAGGGATGTGATTATTAAGCACTGAATATATGAATTTTAATTTTATAATATTAATTTGTAAATGTTTAGAATATTTAAATGTTTCTTGCAGGGGTTTGAACATTGAAGGAAGTTGTATGATGCAGTTTACTCTCTGATGTTGGGGAATTTTTATTTTCTATAGAGCGCTCTGCATTGAATTTTAGGATTATGTATGTATTATAATCAAACAGCAAAATTTCAAAATATTTGGTCCAAAATTGTCCTGTTTAATCTAATTTGTCATAATTTTCTATTTTTGTATGTATGTGGCAAAGTATTCATCATCATGCCTTGTGCCTTGTGTCGTGTATGTTGGCAAAGTATGTATTTTCTGTTCCATATGTTGATTGTATTTTTGTAATTAATCTCAATCTAAAACACGTTTTGGTCTGTCTGACCTAATCAGGTATATGATCAGCAACATTAGTAGATTACTAGAATATATATATGTATATATAAACCCACACACATAGAGGAGCTGCCTCAATCAACTAAATACTGATGATCACCCTCAACTTACTCAAATCATGCACGTCATCTGTCAGACAATAACATTAAACAGTGTAAAAATATACAAAGTAACTCATTATAATGGTACTAATAAATCCTAAGTAACTTTCATGTAATCTAAGATCTCTCCAAAAGTAAAAAAAAAAAAGTAGACAGACAGGAACAAGTGAATCTAAGAGACATTATACTAATAGATCGCACAGTGTCATTAAACATATTTAAAGGGAAGATTAAAACTCTTAATCTGTCACAGAGCATTTTCAGTGTCATTATACATGAAATATTACCCTCCCGCCATTAGCATTAAATAGTCACAGGTCAAACATAAAGAATCTCATCAATTAATAAATAAATAAATAGCATCATTGCCGATTCATCAGTACATTTTTACAGTGAGAGGACCAATAGACTAAAACAATACATACATTTCTTTTCTAAATATTTTGCCTAATTTAATTAAAGTACGAGCATCGCTAAGGTTAACTCTTGGTCTTTTTGGTGTACTTACATTTGTGAAGTGGATAAAAACCAAGGACAAACTGCTTCTTGCCGGCGCAGAGTTACATATTGATGGCAACGAATACAAAACATACACGTTTACTCTGTAAATGACAGAAATGCTTTGCCTTCATTATTTCCTGATATCAATTGTACCAATAAAATTTACAGTATGTCCAAAGTACGCTGATATTTCTGCTTGAACTAATTCCAGGAATGACTAGATGGCTTGTTATATCACTCTAGGGTCTGTGTTTTACGCTGTGAAAAGCAATCTGCCCTCGTTATTTCTTAATAAAAACATTGTCTGTATTTAATGTAGTGTATTATTTAGTAATTTTACTCATGATAGTTCTCGCCATTTTGCACCAGCATATTCTCAGTTCCAACCTTTTCAACAAACATGAGTGTATTATGCTTCTGTCAACATTATCAATGTGTAACAAAATAGTTTCATAATTTATAAATATTTTAACATTCAAGGATGTAATAAAAGAAAAGTTTGATGTGTTTGCCATTGCCTTGTTTGCATGTTTCGACTGTAACACAGCGTCTGTATAGGCCCATGTGTATTATACCAACAACAAACGCATCACCAAAGTGACCGTCACAAAACAGTGGAATCACAGTTCAAGGCAAAACATGTGATGATGTACACAAACCAAGTTTTGCCTCTCATGGGTGTGTATCTTGCGGCGCCCCACAGTGTTCAGGAGCCGTTGGATTTTATTTTTCTTCTGGATAGAGGCTCAACTTCAAGGCAAGCATGAGTTACAGGACTGTGATGATGTACATGGAGATCGGCTGCTTTGTTGTCTGTGTATCAGGATGGATCCTGGTGTGTTCCACAATGCCCACAGAGATCTGGACATGGTCTGAGGTAGACAGCTTAGTGTTGACCACCTCAAACTACTTCTCCAACCTGTGGAAGGATTGTATATCCGATTCAACTGGAGTATCTGACTGCAAGGGAATTCCATCAATGCTTGCTCTGAACTGTAAGTAAATGTGTTTAAGCACAAGGCATGATGATGAATAAAAACAAGATCCTTAGTCTTTTTTACTGCACCTTCTAACGTATGCTGTGTATTGTTACTTTGCTGTTCTTCGGCAGGGGACATTCACATGTGCCGTGCTCTCATCATCATCTCTATTATCCTGGCTTTCTTTGGATCAGTTCTGGTCTTAGTGGGAATGAAGTGCACTAAGGTTGGTGGATCAGAGATTGTTAATGCAAGAGTAACCTTTGCTGGGGGCATGAACTACCTTATTGGAGGTAAGACATGACACAGACGTATTTGAAAGAAGTCACATACACTGTAAATTCATCTTAACATCAATATGTTGTTTTGTTATTATTTTAGGGATGTGTTCTATGATTGCTTTCTCCTACTATGGAAACAAAATTAGAGCAGAATTTCAAGACCCTAACTTCAAACCTCAAAAGTACGTATAATTTTCAAGTGACATGGATAAAATATACAACAAACTCCTCTTATATCATGCATCAACATTTACCAGATGACTCTATCGAGGAAGAATTGTACATTTATATATTATTCTTGTATTTATTGCCAGATTTGAAATAGGGGTTGGCGTCTTTATCGGCTGGGGAGGCTCCACCTTACTTGTTGTTGGAGGCCTTATTTACAGTATCTTTGCAGGGTGGGAAGGGTGCCACTCAAGGTAAAGTTCTGTCACTGATGTTTTTTTCCAGCATTTCTCTTATCTACAGAAAAGTAACCACCCATTTCTTGACTTTGAACCTCACAGCTCAAAAAGATACCCTGACTACCAGTTCCATGGTGCCTACACGTTTGTTCCGACAAATAAAAGCATTGTTTCTGTAGCTCGCACGAGGACTAGTGCGAGCAGAAAATCAGGGACCACCAGAAGCAGCAGAGACAGCAGCGTCTCTGGAATTACCACTACTACCAAGATGACAGCTACAAATGCATATGTGTGACTTCTTTTCAATATTCTGTTTCTGTCCTTGTCCATGAAATACATGTGTGGCTTTATTTCCATGATCATTTTATATTAAAATTCATATTTGAGCTTTAATATCCTAGTTAGAAATGGCCTTTTTCCACAGCAGACATATTAACTTGTCATAGAAGGGAAAGCACTGGATCTGGGCTATTGAAGTCCCAAAACATGTGTAATTATTTAGATGTTTTGCTGTTGTTGTTGTTGCCACTAATTATTTTTAATAGAAATGTAGACAATAATAATTAATTTATCTATATATATAAATAGAACTATATGTATGAAACATGAACATAGATGTAACTACTGTAATAATGCTTGGACTTTATGTTGACTAAACATATAATGTTGCTTTAGGGAAATTTTCTCTAAATGGACCTCGTAGAATTTTGATGGGTGCCATTTTGCATAAAGAGTCATTTTACTTTTGATATTTTAATAACATGCTTCTGTACTTTTACTTAAAGGGCCTGTGTGTAGGATTTGGCGGCATCTAGCGGTGAGGATGCATATTGCGACACAAGTTAAACTTGTTCTCCCAAGTGTTTGGGAGAACTACACGGCAGTCAATGCAAAAAAGTGAAAGACCCTCTTTAGAGCCGCGTTTGTCCATTGTGGACTACTGTAGAAACATGGTGGTGCAACACTCCGTGAAGAGGACCCGCTCCATATGGAGATATTAACGGCTAATTCTAAGGTAACAAAAATGAATCTTATTTTCAGGTGATTACAAACAAGGGAAAACATAGTAATATCATATCCCATTCCTGTAAATAGATCCCCCTGAATGGTACACTCTGGCCTTTTAAGTACAATTTTGAATGTAGGACTTTTTACTTGTAATATGTATGTTAATGAGTGCGTTTACATAGTAAAATTGCTCATTCATCTGAATATTTCCACCACTGCTGAATGTCTGCTCCCTAATTTACTAATCTCATGAGAACCATATGTCCCTGTATACTATTTACCACCAACTCAGTTGCGTAGCATTAATAAAACATATTGTATCTTGAAAGTATCTTGTATTTTGTATATAAACTTGACACTAGAATCATATCTTTATACAGTATTTTGTGATAAATGTAATACATGACAAGAGGAGTTAAATATTCTTTCCAACACTTATTCTCATGCATACTAGAACTGTTTTTTCTATCAAGAACCACATCAGCCTCTAGAACTCATTTAAGTTGTTGGCAGCTGCTTAGCCACTGGTGTGCCCAGATGTGCCAGTGTCTAAATCTTAAACTGCCATGCCCAGCATAATCATAAAAAATGTAAGAGTAGCAGGGCTTTCTATATGCACCGGCTGCCAACCAAACAGTGGACTACTCATTTAAGTCCAGCCTACTTTATTCTATAATGTTTTTATTATTATAAAATAGTTTTGATAAACAAGTTGCAATTAAGTGTGTGTACATGTTTTAACCACTGGCCTCTGCTTCTGGCTATCTGTCTGTATCAGTCCCACCCCAACCTCTACAGCTTTACTATAGCATAAAAAAACAACAAATAATTCAGCGTATTAACTGGAATAGTGGCACTAGTATGCCAGAGGCCCTCACATTTGAGGTTTTACCTGTACGTTTTAGGGCCCAAATTGTTCCCCCCCCCACTAACTCACTTTGTTCTTGCACACTTTATGTCCCACAGGCCCGCGTAAATTAACATATTGGGGTACATGGTTGTTTTGTGAGGACCAGCACCTTGTTCCCCACAAAGCCATTGAACCCCACACCGTGTGGTTCACCAAAATGTAGAAAAACAAAACCACCAGATGGCCGACTTCAGGTTGGGAGGGAGGATCAGACAGTAGCTGTCAGTGTCCGGGAGCCGCTGGAGGTGCACTGTGCTCTCACACCTGAAACAAAACAAGTGGGAGAGTGGTGGAAAGATGGGCAACGAGGAAATTAGTCTAAATATGAGTCCAGCTCAGCTCCACTGCAGAGAGACATACAAGGACCTGGCCACCATTGAAAACACTGAAGAAGTGAACGAACTCGTCAACACACTTTCATCTCTCGGCTACAAATCTGACATGTGGATCGGCCTGTTCAGTGTAATCGACTGGAGGTGGTCAGTCGGCAGCAGCGGGAGTGGATCTGAATATAGGAAATGGGAAAACCTTGCTGACAATGAGCCAGACTTTGCCTCTTATAATCAGTTCTGTGTGACCATTGGAGACACCGGAAGGTGATGGATGATAATTGTAAACTGCACTACCCATTTATCTGCTCCAAAGGTATAAGGACGTAGCAAGGAACATTTTAATCTTGGAAAAGATTCCGCAAGTCACCGATATGTTAGCGACAGAAGCTGACCATAAAGTAGCACTTTGTTGTGCAATAACGTCACACTCAGTTGTATCTGTGTTTTACTGCTAATGTTCACTCACTAACTCATGTGACATAATCCCATCTGTGTTTCTGCGTAGCTGAACTGATTGAAAACATGGATAAGAAAGCAACCTGGGACCGCTTCGACACTGAGAGCAGCAGCAGGACAAACACCTTCAAACACTTTGAGTGGTTCTTTGGCTTCGATGCTGTCCGGGACTTCATTATCCCCCTATTGCAGACCAAGCCCCACCCAGACGGTTTGCTCCAAGTCCTGGATATGGGCTGTGGCACTTCTGCTTTAGGGCCCTGTATTTACAGACACTCTCCTCTCCCGGTCCGGGTCACTTGTGCAGACATTTCCCCCATAGCTGTGCGACTAATGCAGGAACACGTCCAAACCCAAGCCATTCAACCTCACAATCTTTCCTCTCGGCTTGAGTTCGTAGAGCTGGACTGCACACAGCTCCACGAGCACTACGGTTGTAGCAGTGTGGACCTTATTGTTGATAAGGGCACCACAGACGCCTTGTTGAGGTCTAAGGAAGGGAAATGGAAGGCCAATCAGGTGCTGAAGCAGTGTTTGAAGGTGTTGCGGAGCTCAGGGTCTCTGCTCCAGACCCTGATGCCAGGCTGCTGTGGCTGCAGACCGAGGCACAGGAGCCGGGGGTGATGGCAGCAGATGTTGGGGTGCAGGAGGTTGGGGAGCTAAGGGGAATGACTTACTGCTACCAAGTGACTTCTCGCTCTATTGTACAGCAACTTTCTTCATCTGGATGGTGATAATATTAAATGAGTAAACTACTGAACTGATTGTAACAAGTAATTGATAAGGTACACATACAGAGTGTGACTTATCCACCAAACTGGACCTCCACAGTCCGACAGCAGAGACAACAAGAGATTTACTACTCGTAAAATAACCTGAAGGTAAAGAATGACCTCTTTATGAAATGATAAAAGTTGACAAACCACTTAAACTGTCTGAGAAGTTCGAGGGAGGTCAGAGACTTTCTAGTGGGTTAGTGGTTTTGCCCGTCCTGGCTCTCTGTCCTTCTCAACAGCCCCTGCTCACTCCCCAGACCTGCCAGTCCTGGTCCCATGACATCCCTTCCCACCTACACACCTGTTCCCACTTTCCTCATCAGACCTGTAGTTTCCAGAAAACACACCTAAAACATTTTACTCTACTATATATTTGGAGTTTTATGATAAGTAATTGTTCTTTGTATATAAGAAACATTTCACCAACAAAGACCACACTTCTTATGATTGCAAATTAGTTTGAAATAACATGACATACATCACAAAAAACATAATGAATAGGAGAACTGAAGCCACCGGGAGATAATAGACAGACTTATACAGGGAGACACAGGTTGTTAAATCAGGAGAAACTTAATTTACAGTGAACAAATACATTTATTAAATTGTGCAAAGTAAAGTTAAAATTTCAAGGGTCACATCGGTTTGTGCTGAAATGACAGCTGACTGCACAGAAGAGAACAGGTCTTTAAAGTTTGACGGGAAATATATGATTGGCTGAGGGAGGCCGTGGTGAAATCGCCCACTGTCAGCTGATAGAGTAGGAGCCAGAGAGCGAGAGTCACAGACATGTGTGAGTGAATGAGAGCATAACAACACTGTCCTAATGTAGGAAGTTAGAGTAAATCCCCAAACTTTACATAGTTAATTCATTTACAACTGTATGATTATAAATACTATATTTCAAAATATCACTCCTATAAGCAAAGCTCTCCAAGTTGTACTGTACTTAACTCTCAGTAAATAATCAATGCTAACAATTTGATATTCAAGGAGGGATTTGGTAATCCTTAAATTATTATAGTGGCACCAAACATACTAAACTAAATTATGAAAAATGCTAACAGACTAAATCTATTCTGAATCCAATGTTACAGGTCAGATATGCTACTGGTTTACACGACAGGAGTTTGGTGAGAGTATATTACCCCATCATCCTACATTGGACACCGGAAGTACCCTAACGCATGTTGGCACATGATTTGAAGACTGGCCATCCCCTTTTGATACTACTGAAACAGCAGCCCAACACAGCGACATGTCACCGTGCAGGACTCTCCCCGACTGTCTCTCGAGAGACGGTCGGGGAGATACAGTCGCGTATCTCCCTGAGGAGGTACGCGACTGTATCTCCCTGACTGCCTCTCGAGAGAGAGTCGGCGAGATACGTGACTGTCTCTCCCCGACAGTTCACGCTCACTGTCACGATCTGGATAACCAGGGAAATTACTCTTGCATATGTCACAACTACGTTAGAGGCACGACCAGTGTCCAGATATAACTATGATCCGTTTACAAGTTTTACTGTTACTCTCAGTAAATAATCAATGTTAACAATTGGATATTCAAGGAGGGATTTGGTAATCCTTAAATTATTATGGTGGCACCAAACTTCCTGAGCCAAATTATGAAAAGTGGTAGCAGTCAAAGTCTATTCTGAATCCAAAGTTACAGGTCAGATATGCTACTGGTTTACACGACAGGAGTTTGGTGCCAGTATCTTACCACAGCAGCCTACATCGGACACACCGGAAGCCTGAAGTGAGGTTGAAAAGCTTGCAAGTTCATCTGCCAATTTGCCAGATGATAGACCTTCACGTCAACAGGGAGCCCCCCAGGAAGCCTGACCAATCATATAAAATGAAACAAAATACTTTACTAGAAATTTTGACGAGTGGTTTTGCCTGTGGCTTACCTCAGAGCTGTCCAGCTGTCCTCTGTGGAGCACCCGGCTTCATCCACAAGATGACACCTCAACATTCTAATTTATTCGAGAACTCTGCTGTGTTCCAGCTCCATCCAGCATTCTATTCTATTCTGTTCTATTCTCAAAGGCAGATAATGTCTCCTTTTATGAATTCACTATTTGCTAGTCCAGCGTTCATCATGTTTTCCATGGCACAGTTTTCACAAAACTCCACATGTTATGACCCATTAGCAGTAATGATACAACACTGTATATTAAAAAAAATCATTTTGTCTATTGCTTCACAGATATTTTAAATCATACATGCAACAAGTCACAACTGAAGTTTAAGCTGTTGCAAGTAACTCCACAAATGATCCTTTTAACATTATTAAGCTGTCTATGTTTGCAAATTCATATTCAAATGCTAATATGTAGCATCCCGTGTACTGTGGTAACTATAGCCACACCCAAATCTCACCTGCACCCGAGTTTGTGAAGTAGGCAATTGATGGATTTAAGACCTTAAAACTGTTCTGAAATGAATTATTTGGTGGATAATAGTTAATAAGTTTTTCTATAAATTATTTTTTGTTTGGGTGGCATATTTCACTGCTCCTATTGGAAGAAAAGATTACTCAATTTACATTTTACTGCTATGACTTTTTTCGACATGTCGGCTGTATATTCTGGCTGTGCTGTTGTCCCTCCCCAGACAATCTGCACTGCCCATCGAGGTGCACCTGATACTTTACACTAGAGGTCCCCAACCTTTTTTGCACCACGGACCGGTTTCATGTAAGACAATATTTTCACGGACCGGCCTTCAAGGTGTGGCGGAAAAACACGACGAAATAAAATGATACGATCGGCATGAAAACAAATACAAAATGCATAAATAAATACAACTCACAATAACGCTGAATCAGTGGCAGCCCTGAGCTTGTTTCTCTGCAACGAGACGGTCCCATCTGGGCGTAACGGCAGACAATGACACCCGAAGTCTGTTCCTGATGTCCAGTCGACTCCGTGATTTTGTTTTGATTTCTTTTTCTTGGAAGTTGTAGCTCTTCTTCTGTCTCCTTAGTGGGCCTTTCACCCTTTGCAAAGAAGCTCTCCAAAAGTTATTTACTCATTGTCGCTAGTTTGCGGGCTTCATTTGTGAGGTGACGTATCACGTGACCGAGACAAAGCGTCTTGACATGTGTCAAGAGGCACAGGCGGATGAAATTGCGAGAGAATCCGGTCTTTTTTCAGACTCTGATCATCAATAAAAAGGAAATAATATATTTATTCTTCCTGTGCGGCCCGGTACCGGTGGTTAGGGACCACTGCTCTAACTAAAGCTAACCTCAGTTACTATAACCAATGATATAATTATCAATGAGGTTATGTAGGCCATACGATTAACATGCAGTAGATTCAGACTAAATCATCATGATGGGCCTTAATGTTGCCACCTGTCCTGTAAAATGCATTTATCAGCTGTTTTTGATTTATATTACGTTCTGCTGTCCCCTTGGCCAGGACCATATCTTTTTTCCTTTCTATAATTTCACTTGAGACTGTTGTATTCATTTTGCTTTTAAGTTCTTAACAAAAAAAAAAAAAAAAGAAAACACTCAGTACTTTTCATTTATTGAAGTCACAGGAGTATACAAAACATACTTGACCATGTGGTCATTTCATAATAAGGTTATGTCTCAAAATGACTTGATTTATTTAAATCAGTTATATCAGACAGATGGTAGTCCACCCAGTCCTTTTGACCTGTTGAAATCATTTTAAAATGGGCAATACAAACCGAGAAATGAGAAATTATAAATACAGTCTGGTTTCCAAATATAAACAAGATTATTAGACATACCAAGCACATATCAGAAACTAACATTATTCTTTTGCCTAGAATATGTATATCCCATACTAATGGACACAGTTGTGATCAGCATACAAGCATAGACTGTACATAAGAGGTTACAAGTAACATTTCTCAAAGCCATGTCTTTGACTTTACCACGCGCTCCTTCACCGTTGTAGTTTCCCAACCAGGACTCCAGGTGCCACGTGCGTGTCCCTCTCAGAAGCTCTATAACCCAGCCTGGAACAACAGGGGCTTCTGTCGTGAGTTCATATTAATAAAGAAATGTCTTAAGTGATTGATTAGTTATCCGCTTTTCCGTATTCAAAGGAGTAGTTGTTGTTGTCGTTAGCCGAAGCCTATTGAGCTCAGGATGTATCCAATTGATGCGTTGATTAGTCTTCTTCTTCAGCTGTGTCTTTATTGGATCGCAAACCAACCACAACTGCATACCGCCACCTACTGTAGGGAGGGTGTAGAGTCATGGCATTAAGAAAAGTAAGTAAGAAGAAAAGTAGGCTAAGAATGAAAGACATGCACCCTATTTCCTAACCCTGCCTGTATTATATAAACTACCAACCCCCCTCTAGTTTCCCTGAAGTCCTGTCCTGTGCTCAGAAATGTTTTTAAACTCTACTCCTGTTCTATATTTCTTAATGGTCCATCTCTGAACTATATTTATTGCAATGCATGATCATGTGTTCCAGCTCCCCTCTGTGCTTATCCCCTTCCTTCTGTTGATCACGGCTGTTCTAATTCATGATTTGGCTCCTACCACAAGCTACTTCAATCATTTTGTTGTCATATACTTTCAGAGCCTTCTCAGCTAATGCATTTGCTTGTTCATCGTCTTTAACACCAATATGAGCAGGGGCACAACAAAACTGCACTTCTTTACTCTTCCTTTGTAATCGTATAGGAGCATGCTGTGGATTTCTCTGCTGCTGTTGAATCTGATGAAAAACATCTGATGTTCACCCCATCCTATCATGGAGATGTGTGCTGTTTGGGCAGCAAACTTGACTTTGATATATGACTCTACCTTTGGACACTGGGTAAAGTTAAGCCAGGATTAGTCTGTGCTATATTGACCCAGAGATACCAGAACATTGTAGACTTCAAGGCGTTTACGATCATCTGACCAAATACCTATTGCTGTCTCTGCATATAGTATAGGTAGAAATATCTACCTTTGGCAGCCCTTTCAACAGCACTGTTCTCCTCTTTTGAATTAACATGTTGCCGCCCTCTACTGCCCACAGCCCAACATAAAAAGTGTGACCACTGTTCATGCAGAGGACAATGTTCCACAAAGCACAGAAGGCACAAACACCTCCACTTACGAGAACAAATGTATTTCAAGCTTTCAGACGGAAACAAAAACAAGTATCACAATGTGTTGAATACATGATTTAGACTAAAAAAAGAATGCAAAACCAATGAGTGTCACCACATTTACCTTCTATAAATCTACAAATGGATTCTGTTATGTAGGTTGTGTGCACATGGTTCTACTTTATGCAAATATGACCTTACACAACATTTCATACTCTCACCACAGAAATATGGAATAGGTGTTTTATGGAAAGTCAAATCCGGTGATCTCAGAAATCACCAATAAGAGAGAAGTGACGAGCAAACAATGGATGAAGCTCCGACTGTGTTTGAGTATTTGTGTTTCGTCTTCTAAGGGAAGGGGTTGTCGGGCGTGTAGTTGAAACTGGCGTCCAAGAACATGGCCAGGATGCCCAGAGTGGTGATGATGACGAACAACCACAGGAAGAGACGGTCCACCACGAGGGCGATGTACTGCCAGTCCCCTGTCATCTGGAAGAAACACACACACACACACACACACACACACTCACACACACACACACACGATGATATGACTGGTCTTGTGCTGCCGTGGCTCCTCTCTGTTGAACCAACGGAGGTGGGCGGTGGTTTCTCATCAATCCAGCCAATCACAGCCACACACGACCGGCCGCTCGAGTACACTGGTCCGCTGTGACTTGGGAAAGAGGAGCAATGCTGGATGGATAAATAGCGGTGAACACATGGGACTGTTGAGAATTAAGCGAAACATTTGTGAAGAATAACATCGGGCTGAAGTGAGTGAGACAACGTGAGATTGGACCTGTCTGATGCAAGTCTAATCATGGTTTCCATCCACCATGTCGCTCACAGATTACTGACTTACATCCCATATGTTCTTGTTTTGATTGACATGAGATATGAAGGTAAGAAGCCGACTATACTTAACTTGGCAAGCGTTGGCGATAGCAAGTAACGTTGGTGTAAACTAATTAACGTCACCATTAAACTACCGTTGAACTTTGAGCTCGCTTCCGACAGCCTGCTTGTAGTTTGATGGCTATATACGTCAAAGGTTACGTTAGCTAGCGCTAGTTGATGACAGTTGGCTAACGTTAAGCTGGCTATCACTAATGTAACTTATATCGTTGGTATCGCATTAGTGAAAGTAACGATAGCGAGTTATAGTTTGGGCTACACGTGTACTGCCACTTTGGTAACGTTAGCTTCGCGTAAGCTTCACCAACCTAACTTTAAATGTCAACGTATCGTTATATGACAGCTAGCGTTAGCTAACCTACATGCCAAAGTACTCTCTCTCTTATTGTTACTGCCATGCTGCCTCCTGTCACTGTCAATAGTTAACTAATTAACGGGAATACATCTAGAGAGGAGCACTGTAACGTAATGTTGCTACTAGTCTTCAGTAATATCAGTTTATAAACGTTAACGTTGTTTGTTTCAGGAGTGGAATGTGGCAAGGATGGGAGTGTGGACAGTCATTTGGAGATGGGGAAGAAACTGCTCGCTGCTGGCCAGCTAGCTGATGCTCTCTCTCATTTCCATGCTGCTGTGGGTAAGTGCTGCAGGCTGAGGTTTAAAAAAATAAATGTTTTTACTTTAAGAGGTTCAATTCAAAACTCGTATATTTGTGTTTACTGTGTCCTTGTGTCAGATGGAGATCCCAAGAACTACATGTCCTACTACAGGAGAGCTACAGTGTTTCTAGCAATGGGGAAGTCAAAGTCTGCACTGCCAGATTTAAGCAGAGTTATTGAACTCAAACCAGACTTCACATCTGTGAGTTGTTGTTTTTATAAATCAGTCTGAATCATTTTTTGCACACGCCTTTATGTCCCACTGCACGGAATTATGTGAGAAGCTCACCTCAACAAATAATTGAACGAAACCGGTTTATTTGTGTATAACAATACCTGTGCAAACATTTAAATCAGCCCCGGGCACAACTGGTCAACCAACCGGTCGGTTATGTCAGCTGTGTTTGTGAATCTATCTATCTATCTCTATCTCTATCTCTCTCTCTCTTTACAGGCACGCCTCCAGAGAGGAAATCTCCTACTGAAGCAGGGGGGACTAGATGAAGCCGAGAGTGACTATAAGAAGGTGGTAAGTATTAGAATATCCACTTTAAACTCCACAGCAACAAGACTTTAAGAAATCACTTATTTTGTTAGAGAAGCAGAGATCACCAGGAGGTGTCAGTGTTGATCTGTAAGCCTGGTGTTACAGTTTAAAAACAGATACTCATGGCCACACAAGACCTTTAGAGAACAGGGACACCCTGGATCCATAAGCCGTCGTGAAAGATGATAATGAAATTGGCAGGGAACCTTAAGGGATCATTATAAGGTAGCTTGCTAATGCATTTTCCATTAGAATTACTGAGAGGTTTCACAACACTGCCAGAAGACATGAATGCCCGTGTTGTATCTGCTATTAGTGCTTAGATTCCATTTAAGCTGCTCGATTCTCAGGGGAGGCAATCATGCGGGCAAAAAAAAAATGAAGTTCTTCTTTTATATGGGGATTGCACGTGAACGCCCGTGACACTTTGTTCCAAGGGCATGTGGCTGAGCCTGCAGCCTCATTAACCTGAAAACGAGTCAACTTTTGATGAGCTTTATTCCATGTAGGCTGACGCTCGGTGGTTATCAGACTGTAATGTAAAGTTATCACCGTGTTCAATGTGCTACAGGCTGCTGAACTGTATGATTTGTAGTTTTTAAATACGAAAAGTGAATCAGTCACTTTCTGGGAGTGTCTGTCTGAGCTTGTGCAGTTTTACGAGGGCAACGTTTTGCGGGTATAAAGCTGAAGGATCTGGCCAGAGGTGTGTGCTGTCCTGCTGCTTCAGCGGTCCACAACGTTGGCCTAGCTTGATGCATCACATTTATGCGTTACGCTTTTTTTCCTAAGCTGAGCTTGCAGGAAATCGTGATATTGCTCTTGGGGAATGTGATGACCTCCTATGATGAGGATAATTCTAATGTAATGGGTTTTAGAGAATGGTAAGCGTTGCTCTTCAGAAATATGTAAGAATTCTCTGCTTTAATCACGACCATAAGCATGCGATCTAAAGTGTTGCCTCACAATGCTCCAGCTGAAATCCAACCCCAGCGACAAAGAGGAGAGGGAAGCCCAGAGTCAGCTGACGAAGGCGGATGAAATTCAGCGACTGGTGGCTCAGGCACGCGGCAGCTTCAGCAGCCAGGATTATGTGACAGCTGCTGCCCAGCTGGACACTATCATTGAGGTAAGAATTCTACCTCCTCAGCATTGCGAGCATGACATTGTCCATGTTAATCACCCGCAGAGTTGACGGAGCGTTCCTATAATTTCTAGTGCCGCCGGTTTTTTTGTAAGAGGTATGTTTTCTGCCGGTTCCAGACTTGCGTTTGGGACGTGGCCTCTCGTGAGATGCGAGCAGAGTGCTTTATTGTAATGGGAGAGATGGGGAAAGCCATTAGTGACCTGAAAGCTGCATCCAAGTTAAAGAATGACAACACCCAGGCTTTCTACAAACTCAGCACCATCTACTATAATCTCGGAGACCACGAGATGTCCCTCAGGTAAGACTTCGCTTGCAGACGTACATCGGGTAATATGTCGAATCGTCCTGTTCTGACTGTCCACCTCCTCTCGTGTGATCTGCAGTGAGGTTCGCGAGTGCCTGAAGCTTGATCCGGATCACAAGCAGTGTTACAGCCATTACAAGCAGGTCAAGAAGCTCAACAAACAGATCCGGTCCGCAGAGGAACTCATCCAAGAGCAGAGGTGTGTGTGTGTGTGTGTGTGTGTGTGTGTGTGTGTGTGTGTGTGTGTGTGTGTGTGCAGGCAATTCTCTCCTCCAAGCATTCTGATTTTCTGATCTCATAAACTGGCACGCAAAACTCATCCCAATTTGAATGGATCATACTTAACACACACAAGATATTGTACTCTCAAGACTAAACAAAGCAAGTAGCATGGCGGCATGTCTGTGGGTGCAATGATCCATATTGCTATCGGCCGTATTGACCGTTCCTTCTGCTCTAGGTATGAAGACGCAGTGAGCAAATACGAGGCGGTGATGAAGACCGAGCCCAATGTGCACCACATCGCTCTCCTCGCCAAGGAGCGCATGTGCCATGCGTTAGCTCAGGTAAGGCCCCTCACTGCTACCGTGGGATGCAATAACTCACTCCTTGACCGGCAATACGTCTAATTAACTTGTTTTTTATTTGTGTGTGTGTGTGTGTGTGTGTGTGTGTGTGTGTGATGAGCAGGGCCAGCAGGCTAGCAGAGCTGTGTCGGTGTGTGGAGAAGTCCTCCGGTCTGATCCGGAGAATGTTAATGTGCTGAAGGACAGAGCGGAGGCTTATGTCCAAGAGGAACAGTATGAGGAAGGTGAGCCTGTCGGGTGTAGCTGTAGGTTGTTAAGATCTATTTATTTTTTCATTTACATTTTCCACACTCTGAGCCTGGATCACACTACATGCTGTTGAGCGGGTCTACCAACCTACACTGGGAATTAATTAACTCCAGTTGAGAGTCCATTTCAGTTCGGAGTACCAAATCAACTGGTGAGTGTATGTTGTAATATTATTAACTCTATTGCTGTACACTGGTGTCATGGCAGGAGTCTAACACAGGGGGTCCTTGTAACATAAATGAAAAAATACACCGTGAAAGTAAGTTGAAATATCATATAAGCATCTTACCATCTGTTGGAATGTGTTTGTCTACTGGAAAAATAAAAAGCTTTAATGTTAACATTAAATGCATATGCTGCATAAACATTAAATGTAAATGCTGTCAGGCAACATAAAGCCAGAACAGTGATGCTCACATCCAATCCCATTTAGCCTCATTCAACACAATGTTTCTCTTCATCACCAAATGTAGATAAATGCAGCCGTGTCCACATCTCATTTTGTTAAAGCGTATAATCGCTATATTTAAAGCATAAAAAAGACAAACGGCATGTGTTAGAACATTTATCCCATACAGTAGAATTAGAATGTTTAGAAGTATAACCTGCAAAATGTAGAGCTGCCCTGCACTGCTGGCTGAAATTATGCAAAATTACTTGTTAATCAAGCCTGAAGCCATTCTTCAGTGCCAACACACGCAGCACTTACTATCTCCATAGAGCCTTCGCTGGCAGAGGGGAATTAGGCTGAAATAGCGCTCTCTCCTATCTGTTGGACTAGAAAGTCCAGTCACAGATGGTGAAATCCTCAGGAATAGTTTTTGTCTCAGCCATCATTTTACCCGTCGCCTGATGTTCTGCAAGCAGCCCATGGATGTTTTTGTCAAAATCTCTTTCTATATTTTATGTTCATCTATCAATTAAGCTTGAAATGTAATTCATTCCATCCCACCCAGCTCGGGGCCAATTCAACGTCCAATCCTGGTTCCTATAGAATAATGTTCACATGCATTATACCCTGACGCATCCTTTAATGGTAATTTAGCAGGTAAAGGAGAGCAGACATTTTTCACACTGCTCAATCGGTGGGGTCTCCACTGGGGACTCGATGTGGGAGTGACTGAGGGGCCATCAGGCTTTAAGAGGAATAGAATAAGTTTAGGATCGGTGTTTATCGGTGGACACAAAGTGAAGCTGGTGGAGGCCTGGCCAGTCTTTTCATTGTCTATCTTTCTCAGTTTTCATAAAAATGTGAACTGTTTCCAGCGCATCAGGCTCCAACACTCTTATTGATTTGTATTCCATCAACTAAACATTTGTATCTAATACCTGAGACTTTCATATTGCTGAACAGGCAGTTAATCCGACAAAAAGAGACACTGTCATGCTGTACATGGGAGGTCCTAGTAAGAATTTGGCATTATTTTTTTATTGCCACAAGTGCACATTTACAAAAAACGTTTTCAGTATTTGTTGGGACAGTTTTTCCTTTATTTTGATATTGTCTAATAAAGAGAGGGAGAGAAATGTGGGCTGAGGGTTTGAATGTGTGACATTATGATTACATGGACCCCTAGGCCATCATAACAAAGCCAGAAAATGATCTGTGCAACTTAATACATCGAATAATTAAGCAATGCATAATAAAGTGACACAGGCAAAACCTCAATAAAATACACTTGTGGGATTTTGGAAAAAAATGTGTGCATGTGCCTCAACTAATAACTGTGACAAACATATCATAGAACACAGAAATAGTGTGCTGCTAATGTGAAAAGATAACATGTGGTGTGTTACAGGCAAGCTGAAATGTAATTATTTATATCCACTTGAGGTTAGTGTGACATAGTGATGTTTTATTTTACTTTTATTCTGAGGGTGTTTAATGTAAAAGTGAACATGCACTCAAAGTAAATAGCAGCTATTTAGAAAACAAATAAGACAGATTAAAGCTCCACAACAGTTTTATTGTGTAGATTATATAATCAACAAACTGCCTTAAATTCATCCATAATGCTCCAGTTAACTGCATGGTTTATAACCCACAAATATGGTGTCTTTTATTTAAAATAAGAGGATCAAACAAGTCCCTAACGTGTCATATTTTAAAAAGTGGTCAGCAGCGTAGTAATACCGTGCTGAGGCTGTATATGTTGTGGTCAACATGCATGAACACATCAGCCGTACCTGATACGAGCTTTTAAACTGTCAGAACTCCCAGGGGTTAAATCGGCCCCAGTGCGCCGCCTCACAGGGTAAACAAGCCTCAGAGCACACAAACAGCCTGGAGCGGCTGCAACACCATCTGAAGGTGATGGGGAATAAAATGGCTTCTTTAGTAGCATGAGATCAAGCATGTTCAGAGATGGGATCGCTGAGGACACGAGTCAAATACTTTTTATCTTGCTCATAATGTTTGTAATAAACTTTGTTATACCAATGATTCCGGCAACTATGTTTCATAAATGCCAGAACTATTTTCAATCTGGGCTTTTTCTGTACATGTTTTTTGATCATGACTGTTGATTTTGTTTTAAATGACATCACTACTGATGATGATGATCTTTAAAATAGGACATTCAGAGCATTAATATTGCAGCAAACAACTACTTGCGATGTAAAGAAACACTGGAGTAAACACTGGTTGCGTGGTTCATCGACTAGTTGGAGGCTCGGACACATGACCTTACCATGTGCCTTGCTCAAAGACACTTCAGCAGGGTGGATGCTTTCCACTACGAGGCCTTGAGGTCCTGTTTCCCCCTCTACGGTCTTTAAATACTGTACTTCACTTCCTATAGGCTGCTTTGGCTGACTAAGCGATACTTTTTATTTTCCAGCTATTCAGGACTATGAGACGGCAGCGCAACACAGTGAGAACGACCACGAGATAAAAGAAGGCCTGGAGAGAGCTCAGCGACTCCTCAAACAGTCTCTCAAGAGGGATTATTATAAGATCCTGGGAGTGAAGAGGTGGGCACCGATCGCTGGAGTTGTTTTATTGACTTCCATTTTGTAGGAGTATTACAGAGGGGAAGTATTGGGGTACTTTATTTTATTATAAATGGTTTACTTTACAAACCTGCATTAGAAAGCTTTCTGTCTTTGTTTGCCTTTTGTCACAGAACTGCCCAGAAAAAGGAGATCATCAAAGCCTACAGGAAACAGGCCAAACAGTGGCACCCGGACAACTTCCAGGATCCAGAGGAGAAGAAGAAGGCCGAGAAGAAGTTCATAGACATCGCTCAGGCTAAAGAGGTTCTCACCGACCCGGGTGAGATGTTTTCTGGTCTGCAGAGTCGGTGGGAATTGTTAATGCTAGCCCTCTGAGGGGCTGCTGTGAACAGCTCACTGCTTTAAGGATAAATCATTGTCATTATACAAGGTCCCTTAAGCCCGAAATTCACTGTCACATATTTACCCCAACTCATGTTCATTTCCTAATTGGACTAATATCTAATTCAAAAGCTATCCCTAAGTATATCTATATCTATAGATATATATATATCTATCTATATATGCATGCTGTTCTGTACTGACGTGTGATATCTTTCGTAGACATGAGAACCAAGTTCGACCAGGGGGAGGATCCCATGGACCCGGAGAGCCAGCAGGGTCGACAGCATCATCAGCACTTCCACCAGGGCTATCAGGGCTTCAACCCGTTTGGCTCAGGACCGTTCAATTTTAAATTCAACTACAACTGAGGAAGCTCCCATTCAGCACAGCTGGAGCACATTGTGTCTCTTCCTCCCTATTTAAAAGGGAGATCGCTGGCATGACTCAGAGATGTGGCGCAAATTGTGACTTTAATTCAGTGACCTTAATTAAATATGCATCTTTGTTGTTGAAGAATACAACTTTTGAGTTCCGTTCGGGGGAAATGTCTGTTGCTATGCTAACAAATATGTGCCATGTGTGGAGCAGCTTTTATGTCGTGTGGAAGTAATACCGACACTTCACATCCTTTCCAAGTATTGTACAATTAATATCCATTCGTAAGATTAAATTTGTACATAAGTACAGTACTATTTTTATATGAATGGAGTTTATTGAAATGTAAATAAAGACCTATTTATGTACCTTTTTAAATTAAACTGAGGGGAAGTATTGCTGTATGCAGACACTTTTAGGAATGGTCGTGAGAAATGCTGATTCTTTATTTCAAACGGTTTATTGTGAGGGACCAATTCCTTCATTGTAGACCTTTAACATGAATCACAACATTCACTGATTTTGTAATGATTTTTGTGGCAAAGATTTATTTTTTATTACCAGACAGTAATATAAACATTATTTGACACAGCACAGTGAGAGATGGGTGCCCTGAGGTCAGCACCCTTTTTTTTTGTAACTTAAGACGGGAATAAAAACTACAGCTGGCCTTGGTTGAGCAGCAAAACCTGTTCCTGAGACAAAAAAACACTGGTTCATTGTGGAATATGAATATTGGAAAAATCAAAAAATGTAATACAATGAAGCAAGATGTAAACATACTGTAATAAGTTAACATCCATAAACCATGACCTTTAGTGTGCAAATGAAGATTCCATGTACCATCACATGACTTTGTAGAGATGATTTGCTGAGTGCTCCTTAGTTACTACAGATGGACGGTTGCTGTTCAGAGGCTGATTAACAAATGCTAACTTGTCTGTTCTAAGGGACAGTAGGGACATTATTGGGACGGGGACTTATTTATTGAGTTGAACTCTCTACTTGACTTTGAAAAAAAATGCAATTCCCCCCCCTCCCTAAGATATATAAAAAAAGCTATTAAAATCATTTTGTGACAGAATTTGCAAACCTTTAACAGATCTGGGACTGCTGAAGGACTCGAGAATTACAACATAAGATTCATTAGCCTGTATGAGATCAAATATCTGATATGTGTGTTGGAAGGAGGAGCAAAAATGACACCCAATAATAATCATACAATGTAACACCTTTGCTGCCTGTTATGAAATTTAAAAACAGATGAGCTTTATGTCTTTGGTTTGGGCATCTTAGTCAACTTCAAATTAAGAACACCTAAATGCATCAGCTTTTGGAAAGTTATTCATAATAAACATTAAACTTTGAGATTAGATTCTCAGAGTTGTGCCTTTGCATACATTATCAGTGCAATAAATTTCAACTATGTATTTTTAAACACACACCTAATAAGAGCGCTTTGACTGACCTCACCCCACTATTCTGTGTTCACTTCATTCTCCGGTAACCACAAACTAACCCAGCCCTGATTGTAGTGCCGATAGCACCCCCACAAGTTCACAGTTAACACTTACACCACGTGTTCATTTTGTAAGACGTATCGACTGCAGACGCAGATATGGCATCTCTGAAAATATCCTTCTGAGGCTGAGGATGCAACGCTCCACGGCTATGTTTAGAAGGGTTTGTCTGTCTCCGAGCTCCACAGGAAGGTCCTTCCTCTGCACAATGATGCTGGCAGCCATTAAAGTTCATCGCGTCTGTCCTCTACTGTGCAGAGGGGTTTGGAAAGAAATGAGGAGAATGAGCACAGGGGTGAGAGAGATACACATCTGGCCAACAAGAGAAGGGGATTATACAAAAGGTACATTTTTACTTTTCTGTCTCATAAAAAGGGAAATAAATAGTGTTTCTTTAGTGACCTTTTTCATGTTGTGAGGGAGAAGGAGTGTGTTTTTGTGTCGCTGTGTCTTGCTGTTCCTGGACCTGTCCCAGCAGCTGTTTTATCTCGTTGTCGTATTCAACCCACTCGGGCACGATCCTCGCTGCGGCCGTTAGCTTGGGCTCCTTGGTCTTTGGGTTATTGCACTGCAGCAAAAAAAAAAAAAAACAAAAAAAAAAAAAAAGAAGACACAGCACATCATTTGCACCACCAGTGCCACTTTCTCCCAGCAAGTCATATTGTCATTCCCATCACAGTCTGTGGCGAGCATTTCAACCCTAATTTGATTTCTAATTCTGTTAAAAGGACATTAGCCAATGTCTTGTGTCTGAATTACCAAGTGGTGTCCTACACCACGAGGAGACAATGCTTCCTCTTGCAGTCTGCTGGAGCCCGTCCAGTCGTCTTATGAATTAGTTTAGCAGACTACAGTTTTGCTCCACAGTTGTCTTCTAAATGCCAAGTGCCTCATGGACATTAGTGGCTGGGGATGGGCCTCGGCCTCTTAGTGCTGCAGCAGCTGCACTTCACTATTACAACCCAGAAATCTGCAACCGTGGTGGAAAAAGGGGGATGTAAAAACTTTTTGCCATTATTAACATTTTTCGACACAAAAGATTAAAAAAAGAAGACAAAAGGGATTTTATTATCTAAATAAAAGGGGAAATGATTTGATGATGAATGCCGGTTAGCGTTGCCCACCACATTGGTGTAGGTCTAGTGGCTCTGGGACTCACCAGGTCTATAGTCTTAGCCGAGACTTTGGAGGCGTCATCGCACCATGTCTCACACCACATCCACTCCTGCGGAAGAGACTTGATGACAACCTGGTGGATCATGTTGTTGGGAAGGTCCTACAAATAGCAGAAAACAAACATAAAGGCTCATTATAACAAACAAGACGGTACAACAGGTGCCTAGAGATCAAACTGCATCGTGTAAGAGTTACAGACCTGGTCCAGGTTGGACAGGCTGTTGGGGTCTTGGCTCAGGGCTTGGTACTGGCCACGTAATCTGTCTCCAGCTGCAATCTTTCGAAACTTCTTTAAATCTACTACATACAGAGCGCTGGTTGAAATATATGAAGGGGGGGGGGAAGACATAATAAGCAGGTGTGAGAAAACCATTTCCTAAAAGGGAAAGCCCACAGGAATGGCTTCATAAAAACAAAAAAAAATAATGACTCAATAAAAAGAAAGACCCCAGGCACGCTCAGGTAATTGTATCTGACGTGGCATATTTTAATAAACCCAACCATGTAGACTGTGTAGTTTCACTTTTTAGATTTAAGTGTGCCAGAGGAGGTTCACTACCTTGTGTTCTCCCTCACTCATGCAGATTATTCACCCTTTCTGCTTTTGTCCCGCCCCACAGAGCCAAGCGGCACACTGGCATCCAATCAAATCACTGGCATCCAATCAAATCACAGTGAAGTGTCGAGTTCTGCACTCTCTGTTCAGCACATTGAGGGAGAACTCAGTGCCCCATGCTTTCAGACCTATTGCTTGATGCACTACGGCTGTATACGGATGTCTGATGCTAAATAAAAATAGCCACAAGAACTGCAACTATAATTGGTGAGCTCCAATCACCATGGAAACTGGATGAACCACAATTTCTTCTTTTTTTCTTCTAATGGTGTGTGTTTAGTTTGATTTCAGCTTGTTCAAAGGAACCTTGGAAATTTCACTTGTCGGACAAATAAAATAAATGTTTAAAGTGGTTCTTGAGGAGCCAACTGGTGACGAGTACGGTGAGATTTACAGATAGATTGGAGGAAGAAGATCAAAAACAACAGCAATACTTCCAGCCTCTCAATACAAGAGTACACAAACACAGCTTCACTTCCTTCTATGTCATATTTGTCAAAAATACTACCCTTGCAGAACAATAAATAACTCTAGATGATTTCACAACCAAAATGTACAAGCAAAGGACAGAAACGAGTCATGAGCGGCCACAACTAGACACACTGAGTGAATGGCCTCCGAGAAAGAAGGTGGCTGCAGAGGCACAGTGTTCAGAACGGTGATATTTCATAGTCTGCATATCTTGCCAGAAGTAGTGTGCTGCTATGTTCCCCTTCACAGAAGTATACCTGATGTGGTATTTCCTGTGTCCTAGATGCGAGGCCCAGTAGCCGCTTTTCCAGAAGCGATAGCCTTCCATCTCTCTGCGGCTGTCACAGAACGGCGTGTAGCCATAAGGAGCGCCCTCCAGGTCGAAATCCCTCAAGTCCTTCAGATCAGCCCGAACTATCTGTGAGAGAGCGGGAACATCGGTAAGTACCGACGCCACTTCATCCGTGCTGTCATCCAATCTTCACACCTTCGCTGGGACCGACACATATGTGAGTCTCTCACTTTCAGACACACACACTTACACACACACACACAGCTCTTGCCTCTGTCGCTTCGATTTGATTTGATCCTCACCTGATCGGCGTCCACAAAGATGATCTTGTCCACAGCCAAGGGGAACAGAACATCCAGGAAGAGGATCTTGTACCCCCAGATAACACGCTGCTTCTCAGTCTGCTGGTGGAGCCACCGGGGCCACTTGTACTGAACTAATTCATACTGAAAGCCATACTTCTCTGCCATGTGAGCGATGGTCTCCTAACCACACCAAACACAACACACCAGAGGTTCATTAGATCCAACACAAGAGCACATTTTGGGCAACTAAACATTTAAGAAATATGCACAAACTACAGTATTTCACAAACAATATGATATATGGACAGAGAAAGTACTAACAGATAGCCAGTTATGACACTCTTACGTTAGTTAGTCAATTCACAATGCAAGGCTAAAGCTAACAGTGGTGTAATATACGTATATAGTGCAAGACATCTGGACTTACTATATAAATAAACGTGTATCCACTAAAGATGTCATTAACATAAAACATGCAAACTGATTTTCTCTCATTTTTTTGCAACTCGATATGTGTCACAGAGGCCGTGGTGTAGATGATCCTTCATAGAACATTGAACACACAACACTACAAAGGAGGGAACTACTAACAGATACGTCCGCGTGTGGGAAGTACCTTGAAAGATGGAGAGAGGTAGTTCTTCAGGAACCAGAACTTGACGGGCGTTTTGGTGTGCCGGAGGACGGACAGCATCATTATTCTGAAACGTACAAAAACGGTGAAGTACCGGGGCTAGAAGGAATGAAAAGTAGGCGTGTTTGTGAGGCGACAGTGACCCTAACCTCAGGAAGCGCTCGTACAGATGACCCGAGGCCACAGAAAATATGTTGAGAACGTCCTCCTTCTCTCTCTCTCCATCCTCCTTCTTGGAGCCACCGCCTGTGATGCTGCGAATGAGAACATAATACATGAGTCCTGAGAAACACAGTATAGTCCTATAGTATTGTATGTTGTTTCAACAAACCATGCAACATTGTGCAGCAAACTGAGATGCCCTTATTTAAATGAAACTATGACAACACAAAGCCGTGATTTGACAGAAGTTCTCCTCCAGAGAACATAAACATTTATTGTATTGGACCGGACATAGTTAAAGCAGCTGTAACATTTGAACTGGTCCTTATTCTTATGTCCCACACAGCTAATAGAGAGCCCATAATGCAAAGAAAAGAATCTGAAATGATTCATTAGAATCAAATCAACCAGAGAAGCACCAATACGCTTTTAAATGGGATCCAAGTAAGAAATGAAAAAAACAATCCACGCACCATTGTGTGAATCAAGCTACAGCGTGTGCTGCACCGGGAGTAACTGGGGCTGGAAATTGCAGAAAAATGCATCTTCACACAATATAGTTAATAGTGTTATGAGCTCCTCTCGCCCCCTTTAAAAGCAGCCCCCCCCCACAACATGCTGATCGTTGGTAACGGTGCAGAAAGTCCAGAGGAGCTTTTCCTGAGATTAGTATTCTCTGGTGGGACGTGCAGCGTTAGTTAAGGCACAGAAGCCCATTCGGTTTATTTTTTATTCATATTCAATACTGACTGGAAGACTAATATATAAAGGTTAAAGAAAAATATAGCGGATGATCAGTGATGTGGTTGCATAGTTGAACCAAAAGATTTATGAATAGTCATGACTGGTCTTACACATCCCGCCGCAATTAAAAATGTGATGCTTCAGGCGCCATTTTGCCTGACCCCTACCACACACTGCTGTTACACTCTGCTGCTGGATGAAGATACAGAGAATGGATCACCCTGAGGGAGTGAAGTTATTAGAGGAGAGAAAAGTTTGAAACTGTCGACAGTGTTTCATGTAACTGAAACACTCCAACCCGGTTCATTTGCACTGCATGAACTAGTGAAGAAATCCTAATTTGATACTTCCAGTTCACTTTGGTGTGAGGCGAGCCACACGAATACCAAACCAGCAAGAAAAGAAAAACACCTAAAATGATTAGCCCAAAGTGTCACTTTATACAACGTGCAAGCGCACAGATAGGGCCTATCAAATCAGTTCATTAACTTTCAGAATACATTTATGCAAGTAAGACATTCGAAAATCTAGGTTACCAACTAGTTTTATGGAAATGGTTTTGTGTTGAGATACAGAAAGTTTAAAGCACCCTCTCCACTACTGAGCGGTGGCTCGTGATGCGAGGCACATTTAGCAGACAGAAATCAGGACTTGTGCTGGAGGGTTGATGTGTCTGCAGTCAAACTGTGTGTCCTTGTCGGTAACAGACTGCTGATGAGGTGTCTCTCCCACACTCACATCACAACCACAGCCTCCAGGACGACACCAGAGAGAGAGAGAGAGAGAGAGAGAGAGAGAGAGAGAGAGAGAGAGA